>NC_084615.1:48182277-48264777 GCF_033978795.1 Nerophis ophidion
CCGGTGTCTCACCTTCCCTTCATTTCAAAAATCCTCGAAAAAATTGTTGCGGAGCAGTTAAATGAACACTTAGCGTCTAACAATCTATGTGAAACCTTTCAATCCGGTTTCAGGGCAAATCACTCGACGGAGACAGCCCTCGCAAAAATGACTAATGATCTATTGCTAACGATGGATTCTGATGCGTCATCTATGTTGCTGCTCCTCGATCTTAGCGCTGCTTTCGATACCGTCGATCATAATATTTTATTAGAACGTATCAAAACACGAATCGGTATGTCAGACTTAGCCCTGTCTTGGTTTAACTCTTATCTTACTGATAGGATGCAGTGTGTCTCCCATAACAATGTGACCTCGGACTACGTTAAGGTAACGTGTGGAGTTCCCCAGGGTTCGGTCCTTGGCCCTGCACTCTTCAGCATCTACATGCTGCCGCTAGGTGACATCATACGCAAATACGGTGTTAGCTTTCACTGTTATGCTGATGACACCCAACTCTACATGCCCCTAAAGCTGACCAACACGCCGGATTGTAGTCAGCTGGAGGCGTGTCTTAATGAAATTAAACAATGGATGTCCGCTAACTTTTTGCAACTCAACGCCAAAAAAACGGAAATGCTGATTATCGGTCCTGCTAGACACCGAACTCTATTTAATAATACAACCCTAACATTTGACAACCAAACAATTAAACAAGGCGACACGGTAAAGAATCTGGGTATTATCTTCGACCCAACTCTCTCCTTTGAGGCACACATTAAAAGCGTTACTAAAACGGCCTTCTTTCATCTCCGTAATATCGCTAAAATTCGCTCCATTCTGTCCACTAAAGACGCTGAGATCATTATCCATGCGTTTGTTACGTCTCGCCTCGACTACTGTAACGTATTATTTTCGGGTCTCCCCATGTCTAGCATTAAAAGATTACAGTTGGTACAAAATGCGGCTGCTAGACTTTTGACAAGAACAAGAAAGTTTGATCACATTACGCCTGTACTGGCTCACCTGCACTGGCTTCCTGTGCACTTAAGATGTGACTTTAAGGTTTTACTACTTACGTATAAAATACTACACGGTCTAGCTCCATCCTATCTTGCCGATTGTATTGTACCATATGTCCCGGCAAGAAATCTGCGTTCAAAGGACTCCGGCTTATTAGTGATTCCCAAAGCCCAAAAAAAGTCTGCGGGCTATAGAGCGTTTTCCGTTCGGGCTCCAGTACTCTGGAATGCCCTCCCGGTAACAGTTCGAGATGCCACCTCAGTAGAAGCATTTAAGTCTCACCTTAAAACTCATTTGTATACTGTAGCCTTTAAATAGACTCCCTTTTTAGACCAGTTGATCTGCTGTTTCTTTTCTTTTTCTTCTATGTCCCACTCTCCCTTGTGGAGGGGGTCCTGTCCGATCCGGTGGCCATGTACTGCTTGCCTGTGTATCGGCTGGGGACATCTCTGCGCTGCTGATCCGCCTCCGCTTGGGATGGTTTCCTGGTGGCTCCGCTGTGAACGGGACTCTCTCTGCTGAGTTGGACCCGCTTTGGACTGGACTCTTGCGACTGTGTTGGATCCATTGTGGATTGAACTTTCACAGTATCATGTTAGACCCGCTCGACATCCATTGCTTTCCTCCTCTCTAAGGTTCTCATAGTCATTATTGTCACCGACGTCCCACTGGGTGTGAGTTTTCCTTGCCCTTATGTGGGCCTACCGAGGATGTCGTGGTGGTTTGTGCAGCCCTTTGAGACACTAGTGATTTAGGGCTATATAAGTAAACATTGATTGATGATTGATTGATATACACATACATATATATATATATATATATATATACATATATATATATGTGTGTGTGTGTGTGTGTGTGTATATATATATACACACAAACATATATATATTTATGTGTGTATATATATGTGTGTATATATATATATGTATATA
Source organism: Nerophis ophidion (assembly GCF_033978795.1). Classification (NCBI taxonomy): domain Eukaryota; kingdom Metazoa; phylum Chordata; class Actinopteri; order Syngnathiformes; family Syngnathidae; genus Nerophis; species Nerophis ophidion. The sequence goes on from NC_084615.1 coordinate 48,184,215, forward strand.
TATATATATATATTATACCTATATGTGTGTGTGTATATATACATGTATATACACACACACACACTACATACACAGTAGAAAATATTACATTTAATTGATTTACAGTATTTATCCATCGAGGTACTTAGACAGGTACACCTGTACAATGTATATTTTTTTATTTCTTATTAAATAATATTTATAATAATGTTTATAATAACAGTAATATTTATTAATATATGACATACCAATAATATTTATAATGATAACTATGATATTTATAATAAATAATTGTCATTATTGTCCGTATCCCTGTTTAATTGTCCGTTTCTAACGTGTAACACGAGGCAGTCTCTTGTTAACAGTCTCTGCTGCTCTCTAGAGGTCAGTGATATATTTAAAAAAACATTCGGTAACTTAGGTCTTTTTTTTTTTTTATTGTAGTTTTTTACCAAAACAGAAATACAGTATATTATAAATTTATATTATAAACAGGCACAGCTATTTATCAGGTAAGCTAATTTCCAAAAACAGATACAGTCTCCATTCACAGATACAAGACAAAGCATGCTAGATTTTAGATTGTAAAATTTGCCATATCCACTCGGAACAACGGAATGAAAGTTTAAAAATGCTCTGCCAGTGATTTATATTTCAAGATGGCTCATTTTGCTGTCAATCAAAAACGGATTCAACCACAGACAGATCATCCAGTTATCATGCCAAACCCGGCGTCCAGGGCAGCCAAAGACATGTCGCCAAAGTAGCTGATACTGCAAGAAAGCTGAACACTTTTTAGCGCATATGTAGTCAATGAAATGTAAACACAAAAGTACACATCGTAGTCTGATTGCTCATTTTTCTTGGACATTTGCTGAGCTTCCCTTGCAATCTTAAAGCAATCACCACTCGTTGTAAATATAATTTTAAGCCTTTTTATTGTGAAATTTCAAAAATATAAACGTAGTTGTAAAAAAGGTGAGATAATCTTATTTCTTACTGACAAAAAAAAACACCTAAATCATTCATCTATGTATCGGAATACCACTACAATATTTGTTAGAAGGTTGTTGTTGTGCATGCTCTTGTTTTCGTGTTAGAACGATACACAAGTCTACAGACTATAGTGCTCAATTGAATCAACAACCTCTATACTGTTGCCAGTAGCGGAAGTAAATACGCAGAAACACATGCGTATTTCCTACTTCTATGGAGTAAAAGTTGTAACTAAATAGGAACACTTACTAGTTACTACCTCTACCCACTAGAAGTTGTAAATACTCAGGAGCACATGTACTAGTTCTATACAATAGAAGTAGTAAGCACACAGGAACAGATGAGTATTCACTACCTCTATCAAGTAGAAGTATTAAATTATTTTACCACTTTTACTAGGTAGATCCATCCATATTCTACCCTTGTCACGGGGGGTGCCGGAGCCTATTTCAGCTGCATTCGGGCGGTAGGCGGGGAATCATCGCAGAAGCCAACACAGACGGACAAACATTCATGAATGGGAACAATAATTTTCACCGACCATTGGTGTGTTTGGAGAAACTTGTAGAGTAGTTCTTGCAGTTGTGGCTGCTTGCTGTTCTTCCTTGCATGCAGCTTGTTTATCTGAACCATCATTCCTTGTCAGGTGCCTTCCAGTTGCCTTCAATCAGTAATTTGGCGGCCATTTTTCCTTGGCATTCTGGGAATTGTAGTGCTCAATGGTTTCGACCACGTAGTTTCCACCATGTAGGGCAGTGGTTCTCAACCTTTTTTCAGTGATGGACCCACTGTGAAATTGTTTTTAGTTCAAGTACCCCTTCATCAGAGCAAAGCCTTTTTTGTTGAAAAAAAAGAGATAAATAAGTAAAATACAGCACTATGTCATCAGTTTCTGATTTATTAAATTGTATAACAGTACAAAATATTGCTCATTTGTAGTGGTCTTTCTTGCCTTCTTTGGGGATTGTAATAGAGATCCATCTGGATTCATTAATTTAATTCTAAACATTTCTTCACAAAAAAAGAAATCTTTAACATCAATATGTATGGAACATGTCCACAAAAAATCGAGCTGTCAACACTCCATCCATCCATCCATCCATCATCTTCCGCTTATCCGAGGTCGGGTCGCGGGGGCAGCAGTCTAAGCAGGGAAGCCCAGACTTCCCTCTCACCAGCCACTTTGTCTAGCTCTTCCCGGGGGATCCCGAGGCGTTCCCAGGCCAGCCGGGAGACATAGTCTTCCCAACGTGTCCTGGGTCTTCCCCGTGGCCTCCTACCGGCTGGACGTGCCCTAAACACCTCCCTAGGGAGGCGTTCGGGTGGCATCCTGACCAGATGCCCGAACCACCTCATCTGGCTCCTCTCGATGTGGAGGAGCAGCGGCTTTACTTTGAGTTCCTCCCGGATGGCAGAGCTTCTCACCCTATCTCTAAGGGAGAGCCCCGCCACCCGGCGGAGGAAACTCATTTCGGCCGCTTGTACCCGTGATCTTATCCTTTCGGTCATGACCCAAAGCTCATGTTCATAGGTGAGGATGGGAACGTAGATCGATCGGTAAATTGAGAGCTTTGCCTTCCGGCTCAGCTCCTTCTTCCCCACAACGGATCGATACAACGTTCGCATTACTGAAGACGCCGCACCGATCCGCCTGTCGATCTCACGATCAACTCTTCCCCCACTCGTGAACAAGACTGCTAGGTACTTGAACTCCTCCACTTGGGGCAGGGTCCCCTCCCCAACCTGGAGATGGCACTCCACCCTCACTGAATATTGCAGTGTTGCATTTCTTTTTCAGTTTATGAACTTACATTCATATTTTGTTGAAGTATTATTCATAAATATATTTATAAAGGATTTGTTGCTATTTTTAGAATATTTAAAAAAAAATCTCAAGTACCCCTTGGCATACCTTTAAGTACCCCCAGGGGTATGCGTACCCCCATTTGAGAACCACTGATGTAGGGCATGGATTGACACTTGACTGACACTTCTGAGTCTTTAACGCCACAGTGTGTGTGTGTTTGTGTGTGTGTGTGTGTGTGTGTGTGTGTGTGTGTGTGTGTGTGTGTGTGTGTGTGTGTGTGTGTGTGTGTAAATTAGCGTACACTGACAGATGATTTGTCTACTAATATACACGTTTTGTGGATATATTGAAAAATGTACTTTCTCAACTTCAAATATTTTAATTTGAGGGGGCTCTGCCCCCACTAGCACCTACATAAGACCGGTTCTGGTTGTAAAGATAAATACTTCAATATGATCAAGTTTTCAAAAGTAATTTGATTAAGGGGGATGCGGGAAATTCTGTCCTCCAAGGGGTCATGACACAAATTAGTTGAGAAGCTTGCCTAACGCAGAGTCTAAATATAAAAGTATAAGAGTGTGCAAATTAGGGTTGTACAGTATACCGGTATTAGTATAGTACCGCGATACCAATGAATCACATTTGGTACTTTACCGCATCTGAAAAGTACAGGTCCAGGTACAGGAGCGTATCTGGTCGATACTACTGTGATTACGTCGATATTTTTTGACATCACAACATCTTCTTATGTTCCATCCCTTTTCTACTGCTTATTCCCTTTGGGGTCGCGGGGGGCGCTGGTGCCTATCAGGGCTACAATCGGGCGGAAGGCAGGGTACACTCTGGACAAGTCGCCAACTCATCACAGATCTTCTTCTTTTTTTAAATTTTATTTATATTATGTTTATAAACTAAGAGAATATGTCCCTGAGCACATGTGGACTTTGAATATGACCAATGTATGATCCTGCAACTACTTTGTATCGGATTGATTTCTGGTATCATCCAAAACTAATGTAAAGTATCAAACAAGAGAAGAATAAGTGATTATTACATTTTAACAGAAGTGTGGATTGATATTAAAAGAGAAAGTAAGCAGATATTAACAGTAAATGAACAAGTAGATGAATAATTCATTTTCTACCACTTGTCCTTAATAATTTGGACAAAATATTAGAATGATAAATGACACAATATATTACTGCATACGTCAGCAGACTAATTATGAGCCTTCGTTTGTTTATTTACTACTAAAAGACAAGTTGTCTAGTATGTTCACTATTTTATTGAAGGACTTAACTGCGATGAGAAACATAGGTTTAATGTACCCTAAGATTTTTTGTTAAAATTAAGCCAATAATGCAGTTTTTTGTGGTTCCCTTTATTTAGAAAAGAACCAAAATAATTTTAGTACCGGTACCGGTACCAAATTATTGGTATCGGGACAACACGATTGCACACTATGAAATGACCTACCTTGCCAGAATGTGTGTTCAGTATTTGTCCAGCAGATGTCACTATATGTACACAATTAAAGTCAATAATAATTTCCGATTCAACTGTGGTTCCCAAACAGAACTGAAACAGATGATTATTTTTATAAATATTTTGTGTAAGGCAAGGTGACATGAAATTGCTAACAGGGTGTGGGTGTCTACTTTATTGTAGTTAGCATTACCATTCGCTGCATTGTAGCATATACCTTCACCACGGTTATCGAGAGAGAAAAAAAAAGCCTACATAAAGTTTATTTTAGGAATAGATGGAAATACAAAAAATGACAATATGAACCAAATAGTTGAACGTTTTAATGATTACTTTGTTAATATCGGAAAAAATCTGGAACAAAGAATTCCAAATGCAGATGATGGGTCAGTTGAGAACTTGAGTGAGCTCATAGACAGAAATCCCAATTCCATGTTTCTTAAGAAGGTGACAAAAGAAGAAGTCATCAAAATTGTAAAAAATTGTAAATCTAAGACCTCAACCGACTGTCATGAAATACATATGGTAACGATAAAAAAGGTTATAGAAGAAATTTCAGAACCTCTTACATACATCAGTAACGTATCATTTCTAACCGTATCATTTCAAATTCCCTGACAAAATGAAAATTGCAAAAGTTGTACCAATTCATAAGAACGGAAACATACACCAGTTCACTAACTACAGACCAGTTTCATTACTTCCAAAATTCTCCAAAATCATGGAAAAACTATTCAATAGCCGATTAGATTAATTTATCAACAATAGCTGGAAGCTCGTGGAGAACCAATTTGGATTTAGAGCAAATATCTCAACATCAATATCATTAATCACAATAACAGAGGAAATTACCAATGCAATAGACGGTAAAGAATGTGCGGCCGCAGTGTTCATGGATATAACAAAAGCATTTGGCACAATTAATCATGATATTTTAATACAAAAACTAGAACGATATAGCAACAGAGGTTTGGTATTGAACTGGGTAAGAAGCTATTTAACCAACAGAAAGCAATATGTGAAGATGGGTGAAAATATGTCAACACGGTTGGATTTATCTTGTGGTGTACCTCAGGGATCAATACTGGGACCAAGATTGTTTAATCTTTATATAAACGACATTTGTAAAGTGACAAAGGACTTGAAGTTAGTTTTTTTTGCAGACAACACAACTGCTTTCTGTTCAGGAGAGAACACACAGAAGATAATACAAATAATAACGGAAGAAAGGAACAAATTAAAAAAACGGTTTGATTAAAACAGACTATCTTTGAATCTCAGCAAAACTAAAATAATGCTATTTAGTAACAATAGAAAAGAGCATCGGACACAAATAAAAATAGACGGTGTAGATATTGAAAGGGTAAAAGAAACCAGATTTTTGGGAGTATTAATAGATGATCAAATGAGCTGGAAATCTCATATACAAAACATAGAACATAAGGTGGAAAAAAACATGTCAATAATGAATAAAGCAAAATACGTCCTGGGCCAAAAATCACTTTATATTCTCTGCTGATCGCTAGTGTTACCATATCTGAGTTATTGTGCAGAAATATGGGGAAACAACTACAAATGTGCGCTACACTCGTTAACTGTGTTACAAAAAAGATCAATTAGAATAATACATAATGTTGTATATAGAGAACATACAAACCCTTTATTTATTGAGTCAAAAATATTAAAGCTTGATGATTTGGTAAAATTGCAAACAGCTAAAATGATGTACAAAGCAAATTATAACCTGCTACCAAAGAATTTACAACAATTCTTCTCAACTAAAGAGGAGAAATATAACCTTAGAGGAAAATCTAATTTAAAACATTTGTATGCATGTACAACACTTAAAACCTTTAGCATATCAGTATGTGGAATTAAATTATGGAATGGATTGAGTAAAGAAGTTAAACATTGTACTGATATGATCCAGTTTAAGAGGTTGTTCAAATTAATAGTGCTTACAAAGTACAATGAAGAAGAATTATGATAAACACTTTCAACCCTATTGAAAATAAGATATTCTTCATCTCAGTATGTTAATAATGACTGAATTAATTAATTACGTATTAGAAAACTGTTGTATTACTCATTCACGGATGTCATTTTATTATAAAAGAGGTCAGTGGATGAATGTATATAATTGTAGACGCTCTGACGTGGGAAAGGGGTAGGATTAAATAAGCTTTGCTTCTTCCTACTCCTTTCCGGACATGATGTGATGTGAAATGATGTGGGATTGTTTGATGTGTTATGTTGTAAGTGTGTTCATGTTCGAAATTAACTAAGAAAGAAAGAAAAAAAGAATTACACTTTGCTGGAATCTGGAGTATAAATAATGCTTCATATAGTGAAAGAATAACTAGATCATGTGGGACGAGGAGGAACACCGAAAAGAAAGTAAAAGCATGAAGAGGTAGGAAGTCTGAATGTCACGGTGACTGTGGCGAAAGACCCACAATAGACGCCATCAGCAACACACACATACACACACACACACACACACACACACACACACACACCCGTGTCAAGTACACGCAACTGGTGTGCTGGGTCAGCTTTTTCTGACTCAGTGTACTCGCTCACTGGCCACTTCATTAGGTACATGAAATGACAGACAACAATTGGAAGCTATAGGTGTAAAGTGGCTATTGTTTCCTAAATGTAAAAATCATTATGTGTAACGTTGTATCATTATGTCACTTAAACAATGATGTATAATTTTTTTTTTGCATTCTAATTTGTAACAATCGGATCGTTCCAGGTGGCTAATAATACAGCTATTGGGAGCAATCCATCCTGCCGCTAAATCACTTTACAAATGCATCCAAAAACGTCAACAAAACTTAATTCATGTTCTGTAACCTCTTTAATTACCAAGCTGTAGTGACATAATTACTGTAAGAGCGAACAACTACGAATTCTTTCCAGCATAACGTAGACATGCTACGGTATTTGCCGTAAGTTAGCTTTTTTTATTAGCAGCTGAATGGGTTTTGAATTTGCAATATACAACACAACACAATAGCACATCAATCTGTACTGAAAAAACATGAACAATCATATTACAGTATCTGTAAAGTATTAGCCCACATTTCATGTTTTGTTTGTACACAGCTAGCTCAGCGGTGTATGTAGTTGTAATAAAAAGCATGGCGTCAGGATCATTATAGTGACTCACTAGATGGACAGTTGTCTGTTTGGTCCATCTGGTCGGTTGATTTTGGACAAGCACACTATTTATGTCAGCATAGCTTGGCTCCAAATTCCACATTTGCAGCGTCAAGTCACGCCGACTTCACTCTTTCAGCTTCTGTGTGCTCCAACGTCTTACCTTCTCTTTGTGCTCGCTTCTATAATAAGCAGTTCATCCTGCGTATGTTCAGCTTCAAAAAGATAAGGTTGTAAATTGTCCAAAAATAGCCATCTTTGTTGTCTTTTACCAAGTCTTCCAGGATTAGATGACACATGCATTTGTTGCCGTAAGTCGGAAGTGTGCTGCAACGGAAACGGAAATAAATACGCGGTTGAAAGGAGTTCCCGTGATACTCAGAATTGACAAAATACGGTAAATGGGGCGGTATAGCTCGGTTGGTAGAGCGGCCGTGCCAGCAATTCGAGTGTTGCAGGTTCGATCCCCACTTCTGTCATCCTAGTCACTGCCGTTGTGTCCTTGGGCAAGACACTTTACCCACCTGCTCCCAGTGCCACCCACACTGGTTTAAATGTAAAAAAAATTATATATTGGGTTTCACTATGTAAAGTGCTTTGAGTCACTAGAGAAAAAGCGCTATATAAATATCATTCACTTCACACTTCATTCACAAATATTGTACATATTGCTTATTGTTATGGACTTGTATGTTAAATGTATTGTTCTACACGTTTATATATATATATATATATATATATATATCTCATGTGTATATATGTATAATGTGTATATATATACTGTATATATATATATATAAAGATATATAATGTGTGTATATATATATAAAGATATATATGTATATATATATATATATATATATATATATATATACATATATATATATATACACACACACACGTATATACGTGTTCTTGTCTCTCATAATGATTGTGAACAAAAGGCAAAATGTGCAGTTCCCCTTTAAGTTGAAGTGGATAGTAATGTGTTTTTGGGGACATCTTTTGGTCACAATAATTCCCGATAAACTTATATAGTAAGCTTTGATAACCATATGACACAATAAGTTGAATGACACGGACACATTTGTTACTGGATACATTTTAATACCTTTCTGCGTTGGAGACTTTGTATGTGTAAGTAATATACAACTATAAATATTTAATACTTGTTTATATTGACAAATATGCTGTTTTAGACTGGAATATTGTTTAATTAAGGACACTTCTTACACATGTCTAGCTTGTGTGCTATTGTGCTTTGCTGTTGGGTAGCTGCTAGCTACTAGTAGCCTATAGACAACCATGTTTACATTTTGTAAATGACTTGACTAAATTACAGGGAAAGACCAACCTTCTGTGCTTATTGGAGGACATTTAGATGTTAACTGGCAGTCCAGCTTTGGACAAATAAACACATTGCAGGACTGCTTGAATGGGACATTATATCACACATTTTATATGCAAGCACATATTGCTTTAAGATTATGTCAAACTGAAATCTGATATCAATTGACACTCCTAGTTGTAACAGCGGCAAGGAGCAAACTGCTGAGTCGCTAATGTAATAGCACTAATGTAAACAACAGCAAGACAAACGTTACACAAGACTAACAATATTTTAAATCGCATGCAGAACTAAATAAAGCTGTTGGATGCTAACTCATTGTGATAATTTAAATGTACTTACTGTGTGACATTTACCCAGTACTACATCAGGAGGTTGCCTATGGCCGCAACTGTTGATGCCAATGTTTTTGAGCCTGTGCTGAATAAATAGAGACCCCTGTGTTTATTCACACACCCATCGACTTGCACACTTAATTGAATAGAGGGTTGATTGTAATACATGCCCGATAGTGTCAATCAAAACTGAGCGTTATTGTCTTTACTGTACACTTTGACTGTCCCCACATGGTAGACAATGACACGCACGCACCCACACACACTCACACAAGTTAATTATTAGCTAATTAAGAATGCATTGAGGGATGAGTAGCAATTTGTCCTTGATTACTGAACATAAAAGTAACTTTCACACCGCTTTATTAACCCCTCCGCCATGTTGTCATGGCAGCAGAAGATCTTAGTTTCCCACATGTATACATCATCATACACACAGATTTGTGCCTTGCATGACAAAAGTGACTTTTTCATATCGTCCTTGGTCATGTCACAGGTTTGTAAAGGAGACAATGGGGGTGCAGGGGGATTAAAATTAGGAAGTGCAATAAAAGCTAAAGATCAATATCGTTGGAATAATTAAACGCAGCTTCCTGCCGTTGCTAGGAGACGGGAGAGCGGGAGCCGGGGATGGGCTGGCAAAGATTGAGAATCCTTTTTTTGTTATGACGAGTGGTCCATCGCCGCTTTGTTAAAGAGTAACAATGGTGTTGTTATTATTGAAGATTAAATTCATCTCTTTGTTAGCACAAGAAAGACAAGAAGTCAGCTGGCACTGAAATCAATTAAGACACACAATGGGGATGAATGAAGATGCCTTCAAAGCATGTAACCAAGCAGCAGCCGAGTTGAACACAAGTCTGACTCTGCTTTATCTTTGTGTTAATGCTGAGATAGGCTTTGACTGAGCGATGGTGTCAATAAAAGAAAAGAAAAATGTCCATTGCAAGCCACAAAACTCAATTGTATTTTTTCTCAGCATTGTCACAGCACATTACAATAGCATTTATGGGAATTAGAGATACGTGGTTTGCGGTCTCATCCGCGGAGTCTGCGAATAAACCGCGGGTCGTGTGGGTGACATGACGAAAAAATAGATTTTAATTAGATTCGGGCGGGTGGCGGTTGAATCATCCGGAAATATTTGATATACATGGTTCTGAGATCGGTATCCTTTGCCATTCAAAGAACCATTTAAGAACCGTGTCACAAAGCGAAGAAGACAATAGGAGACACTAATATTCTCTAGAATGACTACCGGCAGTCTCCCAGATAATAAGTATTAGGGCGTGCTATGAAGTCATTGACTGTCGCCCTCAACAGCATGTACGAACTGCTTGTCAGTCCAGCAACATGTTGTGTTTGGCTTCCGCAGCAACACGCACACGACTGCAAGGCATACTGGGTGACCCAGAGTACACTAATGGTTGTGATATAAACAATTTTAACACTCTTAGTAATATGCGCCACGCTGTGAAGCCACACCAAACAAGATTGACAAACACATTTCGGGAGGACATCCTCCCAGTAACACAACATAAACGCAACACAGCAAATACCCAGAATCCTTTGTATCCATGACACCCCTGACTATTTTATACACCCCGCTTTTGTGTAATTTATATGTTGTAAAGTTGTATATTGATAGCTATTTTGTACACTATAGTATGAGTGATGAAGATTGATTCTCACATTCACGCATCTTCATACACAAAATTAGTTTAAATGCTTTTCACACATTTTTGACTCACACAAGGATTTATGTCAGCATTGATGCTAAAATACATTTTCAATGACAATTAGCATTGGTGATTAATAAGCATTGGTCTCTCAGCATTCACTTTTGTTTGTCATCATTCAATGACTTTACTCTCAGCATTCACATGGTAGCATTTACCTTATGTTCAAAGCTATTTCTCAGCATTCGAGCAGGACGTATCCTTATCCACAATTGTGTTCTGTCAGCATTCACACATTTTTACACAAAAATGCTATTTGAAAGTTTTCTTCTCACCATTCCCATCATTTTTGTGTATTTTAATGTTTATATGTTAGAAGATGTTTTGTACACTCGAGTATGAGTGATGGTGATTGTCTCCCAGTAGTCATACAGTTTGACTCACTAGCAATCAATGATGATGAAGTGTTAGGAAAGCGCATGGCTGCCGTTTAGTTACCCCAAGATGCAAGAACCAGGAGGATGATGAGCAGGTAAGATGACTTTAATTATCATCACACAGAAAAATGAAGCAGTCTTGCAATCAGAGGTTCCAAACAGAGTGTGTTATCTTTGAGCAATGAGGAGTGCTCGAGTGAAAACATAAATAGACATATGTTGATTGGCAGCAGGTGTGGACCGGCTGCCAATCAACGGCAGGTGAGGAGAAAACAGTGCTCCGTGGAACAAACAGGAAATTTAACAAAATAAGAGCACTGACGGGAAGTAAATACAAAAACAAGAAATACCAGTTGATCTGCCGTTTCTTTTCTTTTTCTCCTATGTCCCACCCCTCCTTGTGGAGGGGTTCCGGTCCGATGGCCATGGATGACGTACTGGCTGTCCAGAGTCGGGACCCAGGATGGACCGCTCGTCCAGAGCTGGGACCCAGGATGGACCGCTCGTCCAGAGTCAGGACCCAGAATGGACCGCTTGCCTGTATATCAGCTTGGGACATCTCTGCGCTGCTGATCCGCCTCCGCTTGGGATGGTTTCCTGCTGGCTCCGCTGTGGATGGGACTCTCGCTGTTGTGTTGGATCCGCTTTGGACTGGACTCTCGCGACTGTGTTGGATCCACTATGGATTGAACTTTCACAGTATCATGTTAGACCCGCTCGACATCCATTGCTTTCGTCCTCCCCAAGGTTCTCATAGTCATCATTGTCACCGACGTCCCACTGGGTTTGAGTTTTCCTTGCCCTTATGTGGGCCTACTGAGGATGTCGTAGTGGTTTGTGGTCTGGTTTGTGCAGCCCTTTGAGACACTAGTGATTTAGGGCTATACAAGTAAACATTGATTGATTGATTGATTGATTGATTGATTGAAATGAAGTGACAGATCGTCACATAAAGTATATCTTTATTTTTTCAAACGTTTTGTTTTTTGAAATTGTTTAACACATAGTTAATGGAAATGCAATACATTACAAATCAAATGTTCTTTTTTCCCCCACCCCCCAAAAAAAATCTGTCAAATAAAAAGCCACAAACAACTGCACTTCCGAATGGTCGTAATATTAAAGGTAAAGTTAAAGTACCAATGATTGTCACACACACACACATGGTGTGGTGAAATTTGTCCTCTGCATTTGACCCATCCCCCTGATGACCCCCTGGGAAGTGAGGGGAGCAGTGGTGCCGCGCCTGGGAATTATTTAGGGACGGCGTGGCGCAGTGGGAGAGTGGCCGTGCGCAAACCGAGGGTCCCTGGTTCAAATCCCACCTAGTACCAACCTCGTCACGTCCGTTGTGTCCTGAGCAAGACACTTCACCCTTGCTCCTGATGGGTGCTGGCAGCTCCCTCCATCAGTGTGTGAATGGGTAAATGTGGAAGTAGTGTCAAAGCGCTTTGAGTACCTTGAAGGTAGAAAAGCGCTATACAAGTACAACCCATTTATCATTTATTATGGTGATTTAACCCCCAATTCCAACCCTTGATGCTGAGTGCCAAGCAGGGAGGCAATGGGTCACATTTTTTTTATAGTCTTTGGTAAGACTCGGCCGGGGTTTGAACTCACAACCTACCGATCTCAGGGCGGACACTCTAACCACTAGGCCATATGGTGCAGCAATACACAACGGAAAACAAAAGGCTAATCAATCATCCACAATTCAACCACGTCTCAATCGGGGCCAAACTGTAGATGAGTCTCCTTTACAAATTTGAAGAAAGCACCCCATACTTCATGAAATTTCACAGAATTACCGTTCAATGTCAGCCTAGTTTTCTCCAATTTAAGGAAATAAAGAATATCTCTAATCCAGCAGGTGTGGCAGGGAGGCGCTGCAGCCTTCCAATTTAGCACAATTAATCTTCCAGCCAACAAAATAGTAAATGCTGCCAGATACTTTTTGAATTTGTTGAGTAGATGACAGAAAGGCTACCCTAAATAGTCCACTTAATTTGGTTCAACCATTTTGCCAATTACCAAAGACAAAAAATAAAAATGCATGTCCAATAACTGCACAGGGATAGGCAAAGCCAAAACATATGTATTAAGTTAGCTGTAGACAGTTGGCACTAATCCCTCGATTCAAGTATTCCGTCATACAGCTTAGCCAGTCGAACCTTGGTGTAATAAGTATGATGAGCGAGACAAGCGGTACAAAATGGATGGATGGATGGGTGGGTTTTAGCTTGCATTGAATAAGGCTGTGTTTAGCACAAATAGAAGACGTATGAACTCCAAATGACATCTCTGTCTAGCTTTCCTCAGATACGGTCACTCTTGAATCCTCACCTCAAAGTGACCTAAGTGAATTTAGAGACTCGGTGCATTAAAGCAAATCAGGTTATAAATATGAGTAATTGATCCTTTTAAAGTTGGAAGCGGTGTCAAAAACACATCTGAAACTGTGTCACTCTGCAAATCTGGAAGAAAAATGATTAGGGAGTGAAAGTGTAGCACAAAGTTTCTGGAAAGAGGCAAAAGTGTTGTCAATGTATAAAACTTTAATGATGTTGATCGTCAGACTTGACCATCTTAAAAAGGCACTATCGGCAAGAGAGGGAGGAAAAGCATGATTAGCAGTGATGGGTGCAAGACTAGAAATAGTTTGTAAGCCAAAATAGCGCTTAAACTGAACCCAAATTTATCGTAAAAGCAAATGTTAATAAGTGAATGGGAGAGTGAACCAGAGCCCTAAGAGATACTGGTTTAGTTGAGTTAGCGTCCATAATCAGCCATATCAAATACTTCATATTGCAGCCAATATTTGAAAATTCTAATGTTAGTGGCCCAGTAGCAAAACCTAAAGTTTGGTAGTGCTAATCCTCCCGACAATTTCGGTCTTTTTGGTAAATATTTTTGAAGTAACCTGTGAGTCGTTTGATTTCAAATGAAATCTAAAAACTGAATTTTAATTTACGAAAGAAGGACTGAGGGACAAAAGTGTTCTAGTGTGAGATCTTTCTCCCGCAAAATTGAAACAGGTATACCTCAGGGTAGTGTCTTGGGACCGGTACTATTCAGTCTATACATCAATGACCTACCAGATGTATGCACAGATATAGATTTACAGATGTATGCGGATGACACAGTCGTATACACATCTGGTAAGACATATACTGTAGTTGCTGAAAAGCTAAATTAGACGAAATAGCATCTTGGCTGGCATCATCCTGTTTAACTTTGAACACTAAACAGACTAACTCTGTCTGCTACTCCATAAAAAAGCAACCTAAAACAAACCTAAATATAAAAATGAATGATGAGGTCATTGAACAAGTACCTGAAGTCAAATATTTGGGCATAATCATAGACTATCAGCTGAATTTTAAAAGTCACATTAGGAAAATGTGTAAAACCCTGAAGGCCAACCTAGGCTGTTTTAAGACCATAAGAAACTGCTTAACTCTCAGCTATGCTTTTACTTTTATGAATTCAATGATTCTTTCACACATATCTTATGGCTTAACTACATGGTCCCAGGCACACCAGTCATCAATCAAGACCATTGAGTGTCTTTACAACCGCACCTTGAAAGTCCTAGATAAGAAGAGTATACGATATCATCATTGCCAAATTTTTACCAAATACAATATTTTAAGTTTTACCAATTTTATTTTGTTACATACAGTCAAATTGTTTTTTAAATGCTTGGATAACTCTGCTCCCCAATTGCTCTGCAAGGCAATTACAAGACTGCAAAGTGGTACCAGATCTACCACCAGAGCAATGTCAAAAGGCAAGTGTTGCTTTCCGTTCCGTAGAACATTGCCCAGACTGCCTTTTCAATAAAAGGACCACAACTATGGAACTCTTTACCTGACACTTTGAAAAGTATATCTGCACTTTCAAAAAACAAACACAATTCTGGCTAGTTGAGCAGCAATCGTGTTCCGATATTTAGTTCTTACTAATTTGTACTAATTGTTTTTTATCTAGTGTTGTTATTATTATTATTATTATTATTATTATTATTATTGGCTTTTATCTAGTTTGCACTTTGTCTGTATTATTTCTATTATCATTATTATCAACTAATTTTTTATTTTTTTATTTTATTTTCCTATTTTAATGATGTTGGATCTATGTTGTTGTTGTTGTTGGGGACAAGTGTTGTAAATTAGTTTTGGTTACAAACACTATAATGCATACATTGGATAACTGTTTCAGATGTCTATGTTTTTTGTATCCGTCCCTATTTCAAATAAACCCTAATAATACACTGGAGCAAAGTGCATTCATTCTAACTGAGTTGACACTGGCCACTGTAGATAAATCAAATAAGGACCTGTGATCAAAACCTCCCTGGATTATGGACAACTGTGGAACAAAGTTGGCTTTATAAAGCTCTGCAAGCGTATGTGACCTGGATGCCCAAATATGTGAAACTTTGCGAGGCAATTTTAAAGGGAAAATTGAGCAGACAAATCTAAAGAAAATATTTGACTTTTACCCAAGTTAAATTTGTAGCCAGACACATGTACAAAAGCTTAGAGAGTACTACCTTAGGCAGCCAGGACCAAGACGGAGATGTCCGAGACATGTAAAAGGTCATCTGCATGATAAAATACATTTTTCATGTCAATAAGCATTGCTGCGAAAGCCTGTCTCACGACATTCAAACATTGTTCACAAATCCTGACCTCAAGACTTCCTCAATATTCACACTTGTTTAGTGTATTATAGTGTTTGTGTTCAAATCTTATTTTTAGTAATTATTTTGACTCATGATATCGCTCACGTATATATTCGTCTCTCGGCATTCACGTTTTCTTCCAGCGTTGACACAATTTCGACACAATAGTCAATGTGTGAGTGTACTATAGACACTAAAAAACATTGTTATTGAAAATTAGCAGGAATGTGCCATTGAAACAGCCATCCATCCATTTACTACCGCTTATTCCCTTTTGGGGTCGTGGGGGGTGCTGGCGCCTATCTCAGCTACAATCGGGCGGAAGGCGGAGTACACCCTGGACAAGTCGCCACTTCATCGCAGGGCCAACATAGATTGACAGACAACATTCACACTCACACACTAGGGCCAATTTAGTGTTGCCAATCAACCTATCCCCAGGTGCATGTCTTTGTGGGTGGGAGGATGCCGGAGTACCCGGAGGGAACCCACGCATTCACGGGGAGAACATGCAAACTCCACACAGAAAGATCACGAGCCTGGGATTGAACCCAGGACTGCAGGACCTTCGTATTGTGAGGCAGACGCACTAACCCCTCTGCCACCGTGAAGCCCATTGAAACATGTTTTTGTTAAACTGTTGCATTAAATGAATCATGTTTTTGAGGCATAAGGTAACATACTAATACAGTTTATATTACTGTTAGTAATTGCTGTACTGTACCTTTAAATGGTGTCATTGTGGTGAGGGGGTGAGAAGGAGTAAAAAAAGGGGTTTTGTTGCAAGCAGCTCTTCCTCTCTGTGATGAAGAGGAGGAATGCTGAGTGCTGACCTTACAAGAGGAGACGCACCCTTCTTTCCAGGAATTGTACTTTTTCTTGCTTTTGTCTTGACGCGCGGCAAGGAGTCAAATGAGGGACATCACTAATGAGACACTTTTTAGGACTTGGGGCCAAGCGCTGTGCTGAGCGTCTCAAGGGAATGTTCTTCCATTGCCTATCCGAGGAATAGATTTACTTTATCATTTTACTGCCATTGTCTAATGCTGTTCTGATTTCTTGCTGAGTATAAATTGCATTGTTTATTGGACTGTTTATGATTTATTTCCCTTTTATTGAGCTCCAGCAGCCACTTGTCTTGCTCTTGTGATCGAATTGAAAGTAAAAGATGGCACAGAAGGAGGGAGGAACAGAGCAGTGGTGTTTGAAGACCGGGGACAATTTTGGGGCCAAAGCCATGCCGGGGGCCCCCGCGCCAGGGGGCGGAGTGGTGGTGGGGGTCCGCGAGAAGAAGGGACCCCTGAGGGCCGCCATACCCACAATGCCCTTCCCTCTGGCGGTCATCTGCCTCTTCTTCAACACCTTCATTCCAGGACTTGGTGAGTTTGTAATGAGTGTTCATGTTTAAAAGGAGTGGAAGCAGGGAGGGTTGAAAATAGTGAAACAGGACACTGACAGGGCTCAAAAGACTGCCATGATGCAGCAAACCACCAGCTAAATATAACAAAAAGATAAATATAAAACACGTTTGACTTAACACAACAGCTGTTGTTTTGTTCATTAGCTTGAAAGATTAAAAAAAAATCTAACATCTGTCTTTCATAAGCACTCAACCAATTAAATGCAACTAAACTAATAAAAGAAGTGGGTGGAGATTTCTTAAATGGGTGGAGACTCGTGGACTAGTATAGGGTTTAAGCCAGTGGTTCTTAACCTTGTTGGAGGTACCGAACCCCACCAGTTTTATATGCGCATTCCCCGAACCCTTCTTTAGTGAAAAATAAATTATTTTTTTTTTCAAATTCAAGAAAAACTTATTGTTTTTTATTGGTGCACAAAATGAGCCGTGAATGAACATCACCTTGTTCACAGAACAAAACCAACACAGTGAATGATTTCACAACAGTTTACACTCCTTACACGCATTACCATGAATTGATTAACATGGACCCCGACTTAAACAAGTTGAAAAACCTATTTGGGTGTTGAGTATTAAACTCTGCGACTGTTTTTTTGGATATTGACCACTTTGGGGTTCCGGTCAGAGAACACACGGTCATCATTTAGACTCTTCCAACTTTAATGGTGCATATTGGGTTATATTAGGTGCAGCTAGTATCTGTAAACCACAAACAAACACCCATCAACATTTATATATTTATCTAAACAACAATATTTATATATATTATGCCTATAGATATGCTCTAAGTAAAGTACTAGAGACATAATATATTGCATTTTCACAATGGCACATGAACTACCCACATTAGTAGCATCAATGCTATCCTAAACAGGGAGATGTTAGCTCGTAGCATTCTGACAACACAGCACTAATAATATAAATAAAACACCAGTAAATGTTACACAAACACAGTGATGTCTATTAATAAACTAAATGATTCTTATATAATAATTAACATACTCACATCGTCAAGGACTAGAGCACCGATTAAACATAACAGAGAAACAAGTCAGCACACATTAACACACGTCAAACGGGAAGCGGAAGTGACACCTACAGGAAGGAAGCGGAAGTGACACTGTCAAGAAATGCTTCAAAATAAAGTATTTGAAACGTAACTAATATGGAGAATTCTTAACAGCCACCCCCACATTTGTATAACAAATGTGTAACTACCGGAATTCTTCAAGTGTCCTTACTGTCATCCTCTAAACTTGGAAGTGGGATCAAGCGAGCTACAGGTCTGGTGTAGACTTTACTCTTGACCATTACCTCAGCAGTCCTAACCTGTCCGTCTTGACTCGGAATGGTTTTAACCACTTTGCCGATGGGCCACTGTGCTTTTGGAAGTGAAGGGTCCACTATCAAAACTACAGTGTTGTTGGTTAAATTTTCGGAAGACCTTTGCCATTTTGACCTGGTCTGCAAAGTGGGTAGGTAGCTGCGGATGAAGTGGATCCAAAACTGATCCACAAGTGTTTGGCCGCCCCATGACAGCTGGGACGTAAACTACTTGCGGCAGTGCAGAATCTCGCCGCCCCATGAGAAGGATGTTTGGGGTGATTGGGTCCAGATCAGAAACATCAGATGATACGTACCCTAGGGGTTTTGAGTTCAGTATTCCCTCCACTTCTACTAGAATTGTGTGCAAGACATCTTCTGTGACTGACTGCCCTCCCACTGCGACTTGGAGACTGGCCTTGATGGATCTAATTTCACTTTCCCATGCCCCACCAAAATGAGGGGCATTTGGAGGGTTGAATTTGAAGTCAATCTGATATTCTGTCAGTTGCTCTCTTAGCTGAGGTTCCATCCCTGCAAACACTGTCCTGAGTTCTCTTTCTGCTCCTCGGAAGTTGGTCCCACAATCTGACAGTACCTCTCTTGGTCTTCCCCTCCTGGCAATGAACCGACGTAGAGCGAGAAGGAATGCATCGGCATCCATGGAGTTGATTTGCTCGATGTGAACTGCTCGAGTTGTAAGACACTTAAAAATGACACCCCACCGCTTCTCTGATCTTCTGCCCACTTTGACCAGATAAGGTCCAAAACAATCCACACCTGTTGAATGGAATGGTGGACAGAGAAGTCTGAGGCGTTGCGGTGGCAGATCTGCCATCCTTGGGACTGTCGGTTGAGCTCTCCAGCGTTGACAAGATGGGCAATTGGGCTGATGGTGCCTGACAGCTTGACGTCCTCGTAAAATCCAGTAATGTCTCCGAAGTTCTGCATACACTCGCTCTGTACCTGGGTGCAGAAGACGTTCGTCCATGTCCTTGATGAGGAGTTTAGTTATCTGATGTTTTGGGTCCAGCACAATAGGATGGATCTCTTCTAGGTCCGGGTTCTGGAGTCGTCGCAGCCTACCCCCAACTCGAATTAACCCTGCAGTTGAGTCCCACTCACGGGAGAGGCACGCTAGACGTGTTTTAAGAGATATGATGTCTGCGGGAAAGGTTTGAACTTGACATCTTCTTAGCAACTGAAACTCAGCTTCTTGGGAGCTGATTGTCTGACTGTGTGTCGAACCTTCTGGTGCTTCCTGTCCCGCCTGCTGAGTGACTTTTACTAATTCTTTCCAGGTATTGAATGGAGAGGCATCCGGAATATTATTGTCGCTTTGCACTTCTGCAAGACCACAGAAGGTGATGCTCTTTCGTTCGGACAAAGTCAGGGTTGAATCTTTCTCCGGTCTTTTTGGCCAGTATTCCGCACTTTGCCTGAGAAATGGGGGTCCTTGACTCCAGCGCCCATCTGCCGCAAGTTCCAGAAGTGGTTTCCCCCTGGTGATGTCATCAGCAGGATTGTTGTGAGTGTCAACATACCGCCAGGATTGTCGATCAGTCAGCTCCTGTATCTCTGAGACACGCGTTCCAACAAAGACCTTGAAGCGACAAGAGTCCGACTGGAGCCACTCCAGAACAGTGGTGGAATCCGACCACAGGGTCGTCCTTTGAAGAGGGAGATTCATCTCTGTTTTCAAAACCTTGGCAAGCTGAGTTCCAGCTAATGCTGCACAGAGCTCCAAGCGAGGCATGGATTGCTGCCTTTTCGGAGCTACCCTTGATCTTGCCATAACGAACGAGGTGAAAATGACGTCTTTAGTCTGTAGTCTGACATAAGCAACTGCCCCATATGCTCGTTCAGAGGCATCACAAAAGATGTGGAGATCATACTCGGGACCAGTGGTTGGGATTGGTGTGTAGCAACGTGGTATGGATAATTTATCTAGATGTTGGAGTTCACTCTCCCACTGCTTCCAGGCCTCCTGCAGGGCTTGTGGTAAGTCGGAGTCATCCCAGCTTCTCTGCTTGGACCATAACTGCTGGATGAGAACCTTGGCACGGGTCGTATATGGTACTATAAACCCCAGGGGGTCATACTGACTGGCTAGCACCTGATATGCAGTCCTCATGGTCAATATGGTATGTTCGATGTTTCTACATTGATAGCCAAGGGTGTCAGTAGCACAGTTCCATCTCAGGCCTAAAGCAGGCTCTTGTGGCTCAACTCGGTTCTGGCTTAGCCACTGCTCTGTGGTAGTCGATCTTCCTTCAGCAGGGACTTGGGCTAACACCTCTGGTTGGTTACTTGCCCATTGTCGGAGGTCAAATCCTCCTTCTGCCATCACTTTGCGCAACTGAGTCACCTGCTGTGCAGCCTCAGATATGTCGGTGAAACTCTTTAAGCAATTATCCACATAGAAACTTTGCTCCACTAATTTAAGAAGTCCTGGATTTCTGTGTTGGTGACTCCGAGCAAGTTGCTGCAGAGCAAATATTGCACAGCACGGGCTGCATGTCGTTCCGAATGGAAGCACTTGCCATTCATAAACGTCTGGCGGGTTTTTGCTGCGCAAATCTCTCCAGATAAACCGAAGGAGTGGTCTATCTTCAGGGAGAAGACGGATCTGATGAAACATTGCTCGGATATCTCCACTTACAGCTACCGGGTGCTGTCTGAACCGAAGAAGAACACCTAACAATGATGGTCCCAGTGTAGGCCCAGGGAGGAGTTGGTCATTCACAGACACTCCCTGATGTCGAAACAAGCAGTTGAAGACAAGTCTTGCCTTCTCGTTGTGGAACACAAGATGATAGGGAAGATACCAGGCTTCATTGGACTGTTCTGTTTCTTCATGCGAGAGCTTCTTGACATACCCTGCTTGAATGAGCTTAGTGATCTCAGCAGAAAAAGGAGTGACTTTCTCTGGATTCTTCTTGAGCCTTTTCTCTGTGTTTCTCAAGTGTGCCATGACGGTGGATATGGAACTGTTGAGTTTAGGCATATCTTTCTTTCTTAGGAGGGGTGTTGCAAAGCGCTGTACACCCTCTATGTCGACTCGCTGAGTTCTTGTCTCCAATAGGGTTATTGCTTCCTGATCTTCACGAGAGCGAACAACAATCTTTTCGTTCCTGAAAGGCAAAACATCAAGTTGCCATAACTTTTCCACATTACGGAACAAGATGTCATTGGGAGTGGCAATTGAGGTAAATAGACAATTGTGTTGAGCTTTGTCCTTGTGTTCTTTCCTCCGCCCCTTGTAAAGTCCATCCAAGTGCTGTGTGGATGGCTATGGGCCCTCCATTATTTCCCTGGCGGATTGGCTTTGTTGCAGTGATCAGGTGCACATTGTCTGACCCGATTAACACTAGGGGGCGTGCATTGGAGAAAGGTTGCAACGAAATCCCACGTAGATGTGTATATTTCTTCTGAAGTCTCTGAACTGGGTAGGTCTGCTCCATCAGATCCAGACCTTGTGCAGTAAATGCACCTTGCACTTTGTACCGTTTCCCTGGGTTCTTTATTGGGGAGATCTCAAAGTCAACTGTTAAACCCTTGAGGTGGGTAAGGTCTGTGCGCATGGTGCGCAGGGCAAGAATTTCATGTTGGCCAGGCAAGTGTAGATGTTGGGCTGCGTCAGGTAAAATCATAGTTCGTTGGGCCCCATCATCTAAGACAGCAAATGTCTCCATTGTTTTTGAATTATGGTGCAGCAATACAGGGACAACTTTCAGGAGCACTCTACTTGAGGTGATGCTGGGAGTCAAATAGACACGACTCTCGGTGGGAGTCATCTGGGTGTCTTCAGTATACCTTTGAGCTACATCGTGGAGAACTTGGAGGTGGATACCATTGCAATCGCTGGAGGGCTTCTTGAGAGTACATGCGTCAGGTGCATGAGCACGTGCACATCTCCAACATCGTGCTTCTTCTACTATCCATTTATCCAGGTGCGCCGCAGAATGCTTTCTGATCTGTTGACAGCGACTAATATAGTGTTCCTTGCTTTTGCAGAAGAGACAATGCATTTTGTTAGTTTTGTTGGTCTCAGCAGGAGCGTGCTTAATGGAGGCACCCTGTCGTGTTGGCGCTGCTCCAAGATATACAGTTGTAGCTTGACCTTTGACCCTGAAGGGACCCCTTTCTGTTGTGCTCCCCGAGGGCTTCTCCTGTTGATAGCGTTGCACCAATCTGCTGGAGAGGCGCTGCTTTTGTGCTTTGCCTTGAAGCCATCCATTTAGGTCCTGCAGGTTGTAGGGGTTTAGACTTGTGCCATTTAATTTCCCTTGCAACTGTAGATGCTCGATGAATCCATCTCTGTGGTACTTTGGCAGCTTGCTAAGTAGGCGATCAACATGTGAGCAGCAGTTCAGTTCCATGCCTTGTGGTCCCTCTAAGGAGAGCAGCATGCTCACTAGGAGATGGACACGCAGAGCAAAGCTCTGAAAGGTGCGGGCATCTGTCGGCTTGACATCCGGGGAGGTCAGAATGGCTGCTATTTCGCTTTGAGCAAGCTGATCTGGCTGTCCATACTGTAACTGCAAAGCTTGCATGGTGGCTGTATATGGGTATGGATGGTGGTGGCATGACTGACCTATCATTTGCGCTTCTGGAAACTTGAGATGTTCAAGTAGCACATGATATTTGTAATTTTCACTTAAGTCTGTATGGGGTTCGAATAGGTTACAAAGAGCAAGCTTGAGGTTAGCGAACTCTCTTTCACTATCTGCAGTAAAATCTGGAATTTTAGGTTGTGGCACCCCGTAAGTTGAGCGTTGTGGCACACCATATGTTGAGCGTTGTGACAAGTTAGTGTGTAATGGGGGAACATTGTGACTTGACAGCATCTGTGGCTGATAGACTGTGGGCATGCTACCCTCTAGTGGTGAAGTGTATAATGGGTACTGAGGTGTTGTTACTGCCGTGAGCCCTGGGAGGTGATGAAATACGTTTGCACCTGAGTAAGCGTCAGGTATTGCAGGTGGAAAGGGATGACGGAGCACATTCGGGGGGTTGTAAGAAGTAACTGCAGGTGTACAGGTTGCTGTAGTGAGTTGATGATCGGCTGGTTGGATGCATTCTTCGGATTTGCCACAGTAATGAGGAGGGCCCTTGAGTTGTAGTAAACATGTGCCTTTGCTGGGGAGTTGTTCCTGATGTACAGCAGGAGACACCATTCCATATGAAGCAACAGAGGAGGGGGAGCTTGGGCATTGTGGTGTGAATGCTTGTGTTAATGTAAGTGGGGAACCAGCTCTCTCACATGCAGCTGCGGGAACGATGTCCACTTTATTAGTTTCATTCCCTGACACTGAATGTGTGCTTGCTGTTATACATCCCCCAAGTGGATTCTTTACAAAGTTCAGCTGCTTTGGTACTGATTCCGGTGAGTGAGGATGTGAAATGGAAATTGCAGCACAACTGTCGCTCACTGAAGGAGGTTGTGCTGGTGAAGGCTCATTGTGAAGGTCATTTCCATCCATTTCTTCTTCCATGAGGAATGATGATATGTGTTCCATCAGCAGTTGTCGTCGCCGTTGTCTGCTCTCACATTGGCGGAGTTTAGCAGTAAGTCGAGTCATTTCATCCGTCTCCTCCTTTTCCTTTACTGATACTGATTCCATTAGTTTCCTGAGTGAAGAAACATTCAGCATTTCGACTGACGTGGCACGATGTGAGGTTACTCCGTCATCTATTTGAAGCAATGCATCTGCTTGGCTACTGTTCACTGCGGCCGCTGCTCCTCTCTGCTCCTCCATCTCGGCAGGGGGGGAGGAAAGGGCAGGTCGCTGCACATTATAGGCAAGGATGTAGTCTTCAAGATGTTTTGGGGTACGGCGTTTCCTCACCGATCGGTCTCGTACAACAGGATGGAATGGAGAAGCAGATTCATCCTCTGATGACATTTCCATTGTAGCCAATTATATCCGGCTCGAAGGACCTTTGTTGAGTATTAAACTCTGCGACTGTTTTTTTTGGATATTGACCACGTTGGGGTTCCGGTCAGAGAACACACGGTCATCATTTGGACTCTTCCAACTTTAATGGTGCATATTGGGTTATATTAGGTGCAGCTAGTATCTGTAAACCACAAACAAACACCCATCAACATTTATATAATTTATCTAAACAACAATATTTATATATATTATGCCTATAGATATGCTCTAAGTAAAGTACTAGAGACATAATATATTGCATTTTCACAATGGCACATGAACTACCCACATTAGTAGCATCAATGCTATCCTAAACAGGGAGATGTTAGCTCGTAGCATTCTGACAACACAGCACTAATAATATAAATAAAACACCAGTAAATGTTACACAAACACAGTGATGTCTATTAATAAACTAAATGATTCTTATATAATAATTAACATACTCACATCGTCAAGGACTAGAGCACCGATTAAACATAACAGAGAAACAAGTCAGCACACATTAACACACGTCAAACGGGATGCGGAAGTGACACCTACAGGAAGGAAGCGGAAGTGACACTGTCAAGAAATGCTTCAAAATAAAGTATTTGAAACGTAACTAACATGGATAATTCTTAACATTGGGTGTTACCATTTAATGGTCAATTGTACAGAATATGTACTGTACTGTGTAAACTGTACTGTTTCATATAATGTATTATCTTTCTTTGCAATCTGCTAGTAAAAGTTTCAATCAATTAATCAAAAAACCTGCAAATCCGATGGAAAATTGTTTGGGGGTATCCATAATACGCCGACAGGGAGAAGTTTTTATTTACCCGATAATTCGGATGTGTCTATGGCGGAGGCTCCTCCGAACCCCTGAGGCCTACTCACCGAACCCCTAGGGTTTGATCGAACCCTGGTTTAAGCATAGGACAACTAGCAGGGGGCCATGTTTGACCATAGGTGCAGGAGAAAATTATTAAAAAAGTGGTTGTCAAAGTTTTTTTCACCAAGTACCACCTCAGAAAACACTTGCCTCTCTTAGTACCACCATAACGACTCCCATTAAAATACGACTGTGTAGTAGGCCCAATTAGTCATTAAAAACAAGGCAGAGGTTTTGTTGAACAAGTATATTTCATGTTTTTGCCACTGTAACATTAGACACAGTTTGAACAGTAACACTGTGATAACAGCTCCGGTCACATCATTACAATATATGATTGAGTGATTATTCGGGGTACCACTAGATGGAGCCTGTGTGCCACCAGTTCTAGATGTACCTCAGTTTGAGAACCCCTGGGTGAGATGATTAGCGAGACTAGCCAATGCAAGAATGACTTAATGTCCACATTTTAATTCAAGTTTTTGATGTCATCCTCTGTCAGGAAGTAACATTGGACAAACATCCAAACAAAACAAAGTTATATTTTTACATATACTAGATCAGGGGTGCCCACACTTTTTCTGCAGGCGAGCTACTTTTCAATTGACCAACTCGAGGGGATCTACCTCATTTATATATATAATTTATATTTATTTATTTATGAAAGAGACATTTTTGTAAACAAGTTAAATGTGTTTAATTATTATACAAGCATGTGTAACACATATAGATGTCTTTCTTTCACGAAGACAAGAATATAAGTTGGTGTATTGCCTGATTCTGATGACTTGCATTGATTGGAATCAGACAGTAATGATGATAACGCCCATATTTTCAAATGGGGAGAATAAAAGTTGTCCTTTCTGTACAATACCACATGAAAGTGGTTGTTTTTTGGCATCTAATTCATCCAGCTTCCATACACTTTACAAGAAAAACATTGGCGGCAAATTCCGTAGCTTGCTTGATTGACATTCACGGCACCCGAGGGTCTTGTGAGATGACGCTGGCTGCTGCCAGTTCATTATTATGAAAAAATGAGAGAGAGGAAGGCGAGAAACACTTTTTATTTCAACAGACTTTCGCGCCGTCCCTTCCGTCAAAACTCTAAAGGCCGACTGCACATTTCCTATCTTCACAATAAAAGCCCTGCTTCATGCTGCCTGCGCTAACAAAATAAGAGTCTCGGAAAGCTGGCGTGCACAAGTGATGTGCACGCCAGCTTCCTGAGGGATCGCTTGTGCACGCCAGTTTTCCGAGACTCTGTATTTAGTTAGCGCAGGCAGCATGAAGCAGGGCTTTTATTGTGAAGATAGGAAATGTGCAGTCGGCCTTTAGAGTTTCGACGGAAGGTACGGCGCGAGAGTCTGTTGAAATAAAAAGTGTTTCTCGCCTTCCTCTCGGTCATATTTTAATAATAATGATCTTGCAGCAGCCAGCGTCATCTCACAAGACCCTCCGGTACCGTGAATGTCATTTAAGTGACGTCTTGGTGAAGATTGATGATCACTAATTTTTAGGTCTATTTTTTTTAAAAGCCTGGCTCGAGATCGACTGACACACCCCCCGCGGTCGACTGGTAGCTCACGATCGACGTAATGGGCACCCCTGTACTAGATAAATTAACTTGCACTTTTTGTCGTTTAAATCAGAACAGTTCTCCCCAATTCTGTTATCGTACATCAGTCTCCACAAACCAGGAAGTTGCATGTATAGCTTGTAACAGAAAAAATTATAAAAATACAGCCTTTCGTAAACATTTTTTACACTTTTGTTCTAAAACATTGTAATCTCCACAAAGCCAGAAGTAGCAACACGGTAGCTAACTACCAAATAATTATACAGACTGTTTATGTTCGACCACCTTTACGTGTACAACTACAAAATTAAAAAGTAGTAAGGTTCTAAGGTTTGCAGTGAATCCTGAAAGTACACTGAAAAAAGTGACTTTTTGGTGCTGTAAACTCTATTAGAGTAACTGTCATAATTTATACCTAATATTTTTAACATTCAGTAAGAACTAATGTTTCTTAAGTAAAATTAAACATTTTATTAACGTAATACATGAATTATGGGGGAAGAGTAAGTTTTACTTATGTTTCCTCATACTATTTAAATGTTTAATAGTTGTACGTACATAAACCTAAAAATATTACATAAATTTTACTCTGAAAATCTAGTGTTTTGAAACGCATGCACGACGACGCATGCGCACAGCACAACAGGCTCTGGCCGACTAGCTCTGCTCCGGCCGTTAGGATCACTTCACAGAGCACTGCAAAGTTGTATTATGGGTAATTCTTATCTTGCGTTTATAATGTGTTACAGAGCCGATGTTCTCCAGTAATGTGTTTGGTGTGGGTTCACAGAGTGTGGCGCATATTAGTAAGCATGTTAAAGTTGTTTATATCACAACCGTCAGTGTAAAAGGTATGGCTGTTGAACAAGTATGCATTGCAATCTCGTATGCGAAGCAGCTAAAAGATTGTATCCTTCCAGCACGTAGACAGCATGGTGTAAAAGTGGGGGTGATGACATGTTGTAGAGCAGTGGTCCCCATCCACCGGGCCAAGGCCGCAGAATAACTTTTATTACATTTTTTTTTATCATACTCAGTTTTTAACTGCATGCCATTGATAAGCGCAGTAGTGAGAAAAGGTTTTAAATTAATTAGCGCCCCGGCGGCTATTCAAGGAAATACCGTATATAGAATTTACTTAATATTTTGAGTAAAATTATGTTCCTGCCGATGAAAAACAAGTAGGCTTTACTAATTTGTTTATATAAATATAACTTAGAACTTGGATGTAATTAAGTAACTGTTACTTAATATCTTCACAACTGTTATGTTATATTGTAAGTAGAATTTACTTGATACTGGCAAGTGAGTGTTACTTGATATTGCAGCATTAAATTTGACTTAAATCAGTTGCGTGCAAATACTTACAATACTTTTTTCAAGTAAATCTTATGAGTTATTTTTTTCAGTGTATTCACATTGCTTCACGTTTTCCACGTTTTTTTATGTTGCAGCCTTTTTCCAAAATGGAATACACCCCCGCGACCCCAAAAGGGACCATCGGTAGAAAATGGATGGAATACATTCATTTTTGTCCTCAAAATTCTACACATTATGACAATGTGAATTTTTGTTGTTGTTGAATTTTTAGTAAATTTAGAAAAAAAATTAAAAAGTTAAGAAATGACATGTAAGTATTCCCAGCCTTTGCCATGAAGCTCAAAAGTAAGATCAGATGCATTGTGTTTCAACTGATCATCCTTGAGATACTCTTACAACTTAATTGGATAAATTCAGTTGGTTGGACATGATTTGGAACGGCACACACCCAAAGTATTTAGCCATCTGCCTTGACTCACATATGAACTTGAAGTGCCATCCCATTCCTAACCCATAGTGTTCAATATGATGTAATTTCACCTTTAGCAGCTATTACGCTTCAACACTTCTGGAAAGGCTGTTCACAAGGTTGCGGAGTGTGTTTATAGGAATTTTCTACCATTCTTCCAAAAGCGCATTGGTGAGGTCACACACTGATGTTGGTCGAGAAGGTCTGGCTCTCAATCTCCATTCTAATTCATCCCAAAGCTTTTCTATCGGGTTCAAGTCAGGACTCTGTGCAGGCCAATCAAGTTCATCCACACCAGACTATGTCATCCATGTTTTTATGGACCTTGCTTTGAGCACTGGTGCACACTCATGTTGGAAGAGGAAGGGGCCCGCTCCAGGAGTTGGGCTTGGCCCCTTAGTTCCAGTGAAAGGAACTTTGAATGGTCTAGGTTACCAAAACATTTAGGACAATTCCATGCTCCCAACCTTGTGGGAACAGTTTGGAACAGGCCCCTTCCTCTTCCAACATGACTGTGCACCAGTGCACAAAGCAAGGTCCATAAAGACATGGATGACAGAGTCTGGTGTGGAAGAACTTGACTGGCCTGACCACGATAGAACACCTTTGGGATGAATTAAAACGGAGACTGAGAGCCAGGCCTTCTTGACCAACATCAGTATGCTACCTCATCAATGAGCATTTGGAAGAATGGTCGAAAATTCCTATAAACACACTCCACAACCTTGTGGGCAGCCTTCCCAGAAGAGTTGAAGCTGTAATAGCTGCAAAAGGTGGACAGACATTATATTGAACCCTATGGGTTAGGAATGGGATGGCACTTCAAATTCATATGTGAGTCAAGGCAGGTGGCCAAATACTTTTGGCAATATAGTGTAAATGGTCCCACACCTGACAGTGCATGGCATCTTTCAGCAGGACAACAACCCTAAGCACGCAACCAAGATATCAAAGGAATGGCTTCAGAACAACTCTGTAAATGTTCTTGAGTGGCCAAGACAGAGCCTAGACTTGAATCAGATCTTCGATTGAATGTCCGATCTCTGGAGAGATCTGAAAATGGCTGTGCACTGACACTTCCCATGCAACCTGAAGGAGCTTGAAAGGTGCTGCAAAGAGGAATGTGTGAAACAGCCCAAAGATAGGTGTGCAAAGCTTGTGTCATCGTATTCAAATATTAATTGCTGCCAATGGTGTATCAACAAAGTATTGAGCAAAGGCTGTTAATACTTACATCCATGTGATTAAAACTAATAATTATAAATTTGCAAACATTTATAAACAAAAATAAAATGTTACTATGGGGAATTGTGAGTAGAATTTTGAGAACAAAAAATTATTTCTTCCACTTTGGAGTAAGGCTGTAACATAACATCCATCCATCCATCCATCATCTTCCGCTTATCCGAGGTTGGGTCGCGGGGGCAACAGCCTAAGCAGGGAAACCCAGACTTCCCTCTCCCCAGCCACTTCGTCTAGCTCTTCCCGGGGGATCCCGAGGCGTTCCCAGGCCAGCCGGGAGACATAGTCTTCCCAACGTGTCCTGGGTCTTCCCCGTGGCCTCCTACCGGTTGGACGTGCCCTAAACACCTCCCTAGGGAGGCGTTCGGGTGGCATCCTGACCAGATGCCCGAACCACCTCACCTGGCTCCTCTCGATGTGAAGGAGCAGCGGCTTTACTTTGAGTCCCTCCCGGATGGCAGAGCTTCTCACCCTATCTCTAAGGGAGAGCCCCGCCACACGGCGGAGGAAACTCATTTCGACCGCTTGTACCCGTGATCTTATCCTTTCGGTCATGACCCAAAGCTCATGACCATAGGTGAGGATGGGAACGTAGATCGACCGGTAAATTGAGAGCTTTGCCTTCCGGCTCAGCTCCTTCTTCACCACAACGGATCGGTACAACGTCCACATTACTGAAGACGCCGCACCGATCCGCCTGTCGATCTCACGATCCACTCTTCCCTCACTCGTGAACAAGACTCCTAGGTACTTGAACTCCTCCACTTGGGGCAGGGTCTCCTCCCCAACCCGGAGATAGCACTCCACCCTTTTCCGGGCGAGAACCATGGACTCGGACTTGGAGGTGCTGATTCTCATTCTGGTCGCTTCACACTCGGCTGCAAACCGATCCAGCGAGAGCTGAAGATCCCGGTCAGATGAAGCCATCAGGACCACATCATCTGCAAAAAGCAGAGACCTAATCCTGCGGTTACCAAACCGGAACCCCTCAACGCCTTGACTGTGCCTAGAAATTCTGTCCATAAAAGTTATGAACAGAATCGGTGACAAAGGACAGCCTTGGCGGAGTCCAACCCTCACTGGAAATGTGTTCGACTTACTGCCGGCAATGCCGACCAAGCTCTGGCACTGATCGTACAGGGAACGGACCGCCACAATAAGACAGTCCGATACCCCATACTCTCTGAGCACTCCCCACAGGACTTCCCGAGGGACACGGTCGAATGCCTTCTCCAAGTCCACAAAGCACATGAAGACTGGTTGGGCAAACTCCCATGCACCCTCAAGAACCCTGCCGAGAGTATAGAGCTGGTCCACAGTTCCACGACAAGGACGAAAACCACACTGTTCCTCCTGAATCCGAGGTTCGACTATCCGACGTAGCCTCCTCTCCAGTACACCTGAATAAACCTTACCGGGAAGGCTGAGGAGTGTGATCCCACGATAGTTGGAACACACCCTCCGGTCCCCCTTCTTAAAGAGAGGAACCACCACCCCGGTCTGCCAATCCAGAGGTACCGCCCCCGATGTCCACGCGATGCTGCAAAGTCTTGTCAATCAAGACAGCCCCACAGCATCCAGAGCCTTAAGGAACTCCGGGCGGATCTCGTCCACCCCTGGGGCCTTGCCACCGAGGAGCTTTTTAACTACCTCAGCGACCTCAGCCCCAGAAATAGAAGAGTCCACCACAGATTCCCCAGGCACTGCTTCCTCAAAGGAAGACGTGTTGGTGGGATTGAGGAGGTCTTCGAAGTATTCCTTCCACCTATCCACAACATCCGCAGTCGAGGTCAGCAGAACACCATCCGCACCATACACGGTGTTGATAGTGCACTGCTTCCCCTTCCTGAGGCGGCGTATGGTGGTCCAGAATCGCTTCGAAGCCGTCCGGAAGTCGTTTTCCATGGCTTCCGCGACCGCTGAAGCTGCACACCGCTTGGCCTGTCGGTACCTGTCCACTGCCTCCGGAGTCCTATGAGCCAAAAGGACCCGATAGGACTCCTTCTTCAGCTTGATGGCATCCCTCACCGCTGGTGTCCACCAAGGGGTTTTAGGATTGCCGCCCCGACAGGCACCAACTACCTTGCGGCCACAGCTCCGATCTGCCGCCTCGACAATAGAGGTGCGGAACATGGTCCACTCGGACTCAATGTCCAGCACCTCCCTCGTGACATGTTCAAAGTTCTTCCGGAGGTGGGAATTGAAACTTTGTCTGACAGGAGACTCTGCCAGACGTTCCCAGCAGACCCTCACAATGCGTTTGGGCCTGCCAGGTCTGTCCGGCATCCTCCCCCACCATCGCAGCCAACTCACCACCAGGTGGTGATCGGTAGAAAGCTCCGCCCCTCTCTTCACCCGAGTGTCCAAAACATGAGGCCGCAAATCCGATGACACAACTACAAAGTCGATCATGGAACTGCGGCCTAGGGTGTCCTGGTGCCAAGTGCACATATGGACACCCTTATGTTTGAACATGGTGTTTGTTATGGACAAACTGTGACGAGCACAAAAGTCCAATAACAAAACACCACTCGGGTTCAGATCCGGGCGGCCATTCTTCCCAATCACGCCTCTCCAGGTTTCACTGTCGTTGCCAACGTGAGCGTTGAAGTCCCCCAGTAGGACAAGGGAATCACCCGGGGGATCACTTTCCAGTACTCCCTCAAGTGTTCCCAAAAAGGGTGGGTACTTTGAACTGCCGTTTGGTGCATAAGCACAAACAACAGTCAGGACCCGTCCCTCCACCCGAAGGCGGAGGGAGGCTACCCTTTCGTCCACCGGGTTGAACTCCAACGTACAGGCTTTGAGCCGGGGAGAAACAAGAATTGCCACCCCAGCCCGTCGCCTCTCACTGCCGGCAACGCCAGAGTGGAAGAGGGTCCAATCCCTCTCGAGAGAAGTGGTTCCAGAGCCCTTGCTGTGCGTCGAAGTGAGTCCGACTATATCCAGCCGGAATTTCTCGACTTCGCGCACTAGCTCAGGCTCTTTCCCCCCCAGTGACGTGACGTTCCACGTCCCAAGAGCTAGCTTCTGTAGCCGAGGATCGGACCGCCAAGTGCCCTGCCTTCGGCTGTCGCCCAGCTCACAATGCACCCGACCTCTATGGCCCCTGCTATGGGTGGTGAGACCATTGGAGGGGTGACCCACGTTGCCTCTTCGGGCTGTGCCCGGCCGGGCCCCATGGGAACAGGCCCGGCCACCAGGCGCTCGCCATCGTGCCCCACCTCCGGGCCTGGCTCCAGAGGGGGGCCCCGGTGACCCGCGTCCGGGCGAGGGAAATCTGGGTCCATGATTTTTCATCTTCATAAAGGTCTTCGAGCTGCTCTTTGTCTGATCCCTCACCTAGAACCTGTTTGCCTTGGGAGACCCTACCAGGGGGCTTTATGCCCCCGGACAACATAGCTCCTAGGATCATTGGGACACGCAAACTCCTCTACCACGATAAGGTTGCAGCTCAGAGAGGAGGGAACATAACATAACAACATGTGGAAATGTGAAGCGCTGTCAATACTTTTCAGATACACTGTATGTGGTCTGAATTGAACCAGTAAGTAGCTTACTACTTACAGTCCTTTATTTTGAAGAATCTTTGCAACCAGTTTTTTGAGCCATGACAGAACTCACTCCCCGATCCCCACAACCCACGCTGCCCCCGTATGTTATTTTCCATAAACCAGTAAGTAGCCTGTAAGCTAACCAAAAAAAGGCAAATTCACGGCAGTTTTTTTCACTTTCGCGCTAGGATTTAAAGGCCTACTGAAATGAGATTTTCTTATTCAAACGGTGATAGCAGGTCCATTCTATGTGTCATACTTGATCATTTCGCAATATTGCCATATTGTGGATGAAAGGATTTAGTAGAGAACATCGTCGATAAAGTTTGCAACTTTTGGTGCTGATAAAAAAGCCTTGCCTTTCCTGGAAGACGCAGACGATGACGTCACAAGGGTGAGGGCTCCTCATGTCCTCACATTGTATGTAATGGGAGCCTCCAGCAGCAAGAGCTATTCGGACCGAGAAAACGACAATTTCCCCATTAATTTGAGCGAGGATGAAAGATTCGTGGATGATGATATTGATAGCGAAGGACTAGAAAAAAAATAATGTTTAAAAAAAAAAGGTGATTACATTGGGACGGATTCAGATGTTTTCAGACACATTTACTAGGATAATTCTGGGAAATCCCTTATCTTTCTATTGTGTTGCTGGTGTTTTAATGAGATTAAATAGTACCTGATAGTTGGAGGGGTGTGTCCACGGGTGTCTTGAGGCCAGTCTCTGAGGGAAGTCGACGTTAGCTGCATGGACGGCGCAACCTCAGCTGATCTCCGGTAAGAAGCGACGTTTTACCACAATTTTCTCACCGAAACCTGCCGGTTGACAAGTGGTCGGGAACCATGTTCGCTTGACCGCTCTGATTCATAATAAAGCTTCACCTCCGGGAATTTTAAACAAGGACACACCGGCTGTGTTTGTGTGGCTAAAGGCTAAAGCTTCCCACCTCCATCTTTCTACTTTGACTTCTCCAATATTAATTGAACAAATTGGAAAATATTCAGCAACACAGATGTACAGAATACTGTTTGATTGCACGATGAAAAGAGACGACTTTTAGCCGCAAATGGTGCTGCGCTAATATGTCCTGACAGTCCGTGACGTCACGCGCACGCGTCATCATTCCGCGTCGTTTTCAACAAGAAACTCCGGGGGAAATTTAAAATTGTAATTTAGTAAACTAAAAAGGCCGTGTTGGCATTTGTTGCAATGTTAATATTTCATCATTGATATATAAACTATCAGACTGCGTGGTCGGTAGTAGTGGGTTTCAGTAGGCCTTTAAGTCGCAATGTAAAACGACTTAAATATAAAGACTGGTCCAGTTGTGTCGTTCTATGTTGTTGTCCATGAACCAGGAAGTAGCCTGTAGCCAAAAAACAAAAGGATACACTATAAAAACTGTCAAATGTATGGCAATTTTCTATCTTTCGCTCCTAAATTTAAGTTGTGATGTTAAAGTACATTTTAAAAGACTCTGATAAAAGAAATCATCCATTTTCGTTGTCTTACGTTATTCACAAACCAGGAAGTAGCCTGCAGCTAATAAACAAACTAACAAAAATACGGCCCTTTATGTAATTGTTCCACTTGTATTCTTTTGTTTGAGTTGTTCCCCCGACTAAGATTAAAAGATGGTACCATCCCATCCGTTTAATCCTAATTTTTCTCTACAAAGCAGGAAGTATCACGCTAAGTAACTACCAAATAATACTACAAACTGTTAATGTGGTATTTTCCCCACTCTTCTGTGTGGTTTAAGTCCCGATTTAACTCCTCCTTTGAACCAGAATGAAGTAGATGTGACGTATACTGAATGTATATGCTGTAGTTCCAAAGTGTACATTGTCCACTGGGAACCAGGAACTTCTTTTTACTACTAACTTTAATTTGAAATATTTTTGCCATTAGTGTTTTGAGTCACGACAGAACACTCCCCAACCCAAAATAACAGAACAAACTTTGAATAAGTTCAAACATGAACTCAAACAACGAGCAACAAACACGTCTGTCTCTTTTAAAGACCCCCGTGGCCACTAACCCTCCTCGTTTTGGCAGCCACGTTGACTTGATATGTCCTATACACACTCGTACGCTTGTGTACGGGTGTGTGTGTGTGTGTGCGTGTGTCTAGCTTTGTCTGAATGCCTTGACATTTCATTCAATAGCTGCGACTAGTTGCCATGACAACACTGTCTGAAATTAACACAATTCGTTCGTGTGTGTGTGCGTGCATGCGTGCGTGAGTGTTTGTGTGTGTGTGCGTGTGTGTTTGTGTGTGTGTGCAGTCACTTACAATTGGCTGAACGTAGCATGTTGTTCTAGTCACCCAGAGGCCAAAACACAATCAGATTTTGTAACATTTGATTAAATTAGGAGCCGAGCGAGTCCTCTCAGTGGTGTCTCTTCAAGAGCGTCTTTGTTATTGAAACATGAAGACAACAGTTTGCCTGCATCACATGTTTGCAAAATAAATAAAAATGACTTTGCATCATGTATATTTCTCGTTTTTAATAAGGCAGATATTCACACTAAGAACCAGATTTGGTTTATTCACCATTTAGAGGTTGTTTCTTATTGTCTGCTTTTACTCCTCCTCAGCATCTTTTTCTGTCTTTCACACTCCATCATTAACCTCCCACACGAGCAGTGGGCACTTTGTAGAGTTCTTTGTGTAATTATAGTCATTAGTCCAGCTAATATCTGGGCACACACACAAACACACACACACACACACACACGCACACACACACACACACACACACACACACCTCGTGATTTCGCACACACTCTCGCTCACCTCCTATTAAAAAAATCCAGAGTCTTTCAAACATCAACTTAATTCCTCTTTAAAACTCGTGAATCATTTCTTCCCTTCAATAATGGAGTTAATAATTTCCCTCGCGGGACACAATCTGCCCGGTTTTAATTTTACATATCTTCTATGGTTATCACCACAATCGTCCTTTTTGGCATCACTGGTACTCCTCTGGGGTCATTTTAATGAAAACCCCCCACAAAATGTGTGTTTAGCTGCAAGTTGTAACCATACTTGCCAACCCTCCCGATTTTCCCGGGAAACTCACGAATTTTAGTGCCCCTGCCAAAAATCTCTCGGGGCAACCAGTCTCCCAAATTTCTCCCGATTTCCACCCGGACAACAATATTGGGAGTGTGCCTAAAAGGCACTGCCTTTAGCGTCCTCTCTTACCTGAGAAGGAGACAATTACACATGTCTCCGTTATCCATAGGTTTATCTATAACCCATAAAGTGGGCAGGCATGGAGCTATTTCGACACACAACATCCGGATTCCCATCATGCATTGCTTCAAAACTACCGCAAGTAGTAATGTCCAAAAACATAACCGAGATTAAACAGAAGAACAAAAAAGAGACATGGCGACGACGTGTAAGAAGAAGAAGAACACTTGCAAGTTCCAAAATGATTGGAAAAAATAATTTCAGTTCATCCAGGACAGCACAAAGGGTAGGAGGTATGCTGCCTGCAAATTTTGTAGATCAGCCTTTCAGACTTCTGCATTGAACATGGCGGTCGAATGGATATACTCATTTATATTTATTTATACATACATATATGTATATATATTGTGGAGGTCTCTGACCCAGATCCTCGTTTGCGTCACGGGAAACACCACACCCTGGCGCAGTGGTTACAATAGTTTAATGTTTTCACAATAATCAATGTTCCAAACTCTTTTAGCTTTTCAGCTGATGCACAAGATTGTCTTTTCAGCTCGCTCTTTTGTCTTAACAGTCCCACTCTCGTTCGCCAGCCCCCTCTCATGGTTTCCAACGCTGCTGATACAGGGAACAGGTGATTAGATAACTCATTCCAGCTGAGGTATCAACACACCCCGCCCGCAGGAAACGCGTGGACCACGCCCCTCTCCACATACATATACATACTCATATATATATATATATATATATATATATATATATATATATATATATATATATATACACATCCAGCCATCCATCCATCCATTTTCTACCGCTTATTCCCTTTGGTGTAACTGGGGGCGCTGGTGCCTATGTCAGCTACAATCGGGCGGAAGGCGGGGTACACCCTGGACAAGTCCCCACCTCATCGCAGGGCCAACAGATGGACAGACAACATTCACTATATATATATATATATATATATATATATATATATATATATATATATATATATATATATATATATATATATATATATATATATATAAAGAAATACTTAAAAATATTTACTACATCTCCCCAGAATTTGAAGGTCTCAAGGTTCGCAAGTATGGTTGTAACACTTATCCTTTCCAATGTTTTGACTTTAGAAAACATGAATATGATTTTCTTTTACAAAGAAAAAACAAATCCTCAAAGTTAAAGTCAGATGTACCTTTGAATTAATTTTAAAAAACACTGATAAATATACAGTAAGGTAATTAACTTTTGTATTTAAAGATTTAGAAACGAGAAAAAATAATAACCGGGAGGGGGAGAACATTCTGGTGACTGCCTCTTGTGGTGCAGCCGTGTTATTTCACTTCCACTTTGAAAGTCTTGAACGTTGCCAGGCAGACCCGAAGAGCTTTCCCTTCACAAAAGTGAAAATTGGGGAACAATTAAAACAGGAGGGCCCGGTGGGAAATGGGAGAGTTGACAACTTGACAAATATGACCCGAAACAAACATTGCATAAATTTGAATTGTGCAAAATCACACATGCAAAATTAGATTGTTGTTGTACAAAAGTGACAAAAATGAATCATTTGTTTGCCATTTTTAAGAGAAGAGGACCTTTTCAAGAAGAGGCTAACCTATAGCCTAGCATATTGTCCACATCCAGTTATAAAAGATGCTTGTGGGAGGTACCCAGGAGCCAAACTAGATCAATATAATAAACATAAAGTCCCTACTTAGTCATGCTAGTAATAATTTACATCAGGCTTGCTTGTAAATAACTGGCCGTCAGCATGTCTGGAGGCGGGCATCCACGGAGGCCGCCAGAGCATCTGCTGGTAGGCGGGGCCTTTAGCTTTAGAAAGTTTCTTGATCGCCTTCAATATTCCTACTGTTTGCTCACTCGCACGCACGTGGTCAAAGCCTTAACAATATAGACTGAAGTAGTATGTAGGAGTTTATGTATATACACACACACACACACACACACACACACACACACACACACCCCAGCGTGTCAGACTGCTGTGTACCACCAGTGTAATAAGAAGAAGCCACAAACGGCCACCATGCATTCCTTACGCTGGCAATGTTTACTTCTCTGACTGCTGCTAACTGCTAGCCAGACGCAAAACTACACTTCATTATTTTGTGAAGTGACCAAAACAAGCAACTGTGTCGTCTTTAACACACTATGATTGTTACCT
This sequence comes from Nerophis ophidion, assembly GCF_033978795.1. Taxonomy (NCBI): domain Eukaryota; kingdom Metazoa; phylum Chordata; class Actinopteri; order Syngnathiformes; family Syngnathidae; genus Nerophis; species Nerophis ophidion. Next base: position 48,223,253 of record NC_084615.1, read on the forward strand.
TAGGTTGCCACATAAGGTACTAATACAAAAAATAAATATAATATAATTCATATTACATGTGCACCTTAAAGGCTTACTGAAATGAGATTTTCTTATTTAAACGGGGATAGCAGGTCCATTCTATGTGTCATACTTAATCATTTCACTATATCGCCATATTTTTGTTGAAAGGATTTAGAAGAGAACATCCACGATAAAGTTCGCAACTTTTGGTCGCTCATAAAAAAGCCTTGCCTGTACCGGAAGTAGCAGGCGATGTGCGCGTGACGTCACCAGTTGTGGAGCTCCACACATCCGCACATTGTTTACAATCATGGCCACCAGCATCGAGAGCGATTCGGACCGAGAAAGCGACGATTTCCCCATTAATTTGAGGGAGAATGAAAGATTTGTGGATGAGGAAAGTGAGAGTGAAGGACTACAAAAAAAAAAACTAGACTGCAGAGCGATTCAGATGTTAGACAAATTTACTAGGATAATTCTGGAAAATCCCTTATCTGCTTATTGTGTTACTAGTGTTTTAGTGGTCGCACCTGTACAGCCTGAAAGTCGGACAGGCGTGGCCACGGGTGTGGTGACCGCCATTGTCTCAGAGGGAAGCCACGTTTCTTGACGAGGCGAAGGCAGCCGGTCGGACCGGGCTGCGATTTTTTTTTTTCTCCCTCCAACAACAGTGGATGCATCCGACGGTTGGGGGCGGCCAGTGGGAGTAGGCAAGAGAGTCGCAGCTGCCTTTTTTGATTGGTGCAGGAGGAACGATGCAAGCTCGCCGCTCATGTCTACAGTAAGAGCAGACTTATTATCACAATTTTTTCACCGAAACCTGCCGATTGACATGTGGTAGGGAACCATGTTCGCTTGACCGCTCTGTTCCATATTAAAGCTTCACCGTCATCTTTTGGGAATGTAAACAAGGAAACACCGGCTGTGTTTGTGTTGTTAAAGGCGGCCGCAATACACCGCTTCCCACCTACATCTTTTTTCTTTGACGTCTCCATTATTAATTGAACAAATTGCAAAAGATTCAGCAACACAGATGTCCAGAATACTGAGTAATTATGCGATTAAAGCAAACGACTTATAGCTGGGATCGGGGCTGGAACAAAATGTCCGCTACAATCCGTGACGTCACGCGCACACGTCATCATACCGCGACATTTTCAACAGGATACTTCACGCGAAATTTAAAATTGCAATTTAGTAAACTAAAAAGGCCGTTTTGGCATGTGTTGCAATGTTAAGATTTCATCATTGATATATAAACTATCAGACTGCGTGGTCGGTAGTAGTGGGTTTCAGTAGGCCTTTAATTGATAGTTTTATTAAATTAAATATTTTTAAATTAAATTACATGATTACTGATGTAATCATGTAATTATAAAAGGAATAGATCAATTAAACAAAGCAGTGATTCTATAAAGGTGGAATGTGTACCATTAGTTTGGTACGCAGGCTCCAACTGTTGCAGACCTGGGGCCACATTGGTTAGGGGAGTGATTGTTACGCCGGTTCGGCATTGTGATGCCGGGTTCGATTTCCTCGAGGATGCGTCAAGTGAACACAGCAAAGGTAAGATAATTACAATTTATTTAAATAAAAAGCTATATAACAAAAATGCTGGAGCTAGTAGAATAAAACAAACAAAGGACGCTAGCATAAAAGCTAGGATATACAAAAATGAGAACTAAACTGGCACATAGACACATTAAAGAGTAAAACAAAACATACAGCATGAGAGCTGGAATAAACAAATGGCTGAGCGTGAAAAGCTAGCGAGAATATACATACGATGACAGCGTGCAGGCGTAACTCGTTGCGTGAAAGCAAATTATGAACCCAGGCTGAACAAACAAAAGAGGACGGCTTATAAAGTGACGGTGATTATCTGTAGCAGGTGTGCGGGGCGTTAGCAGCAGGTGAACTGATGAGTAACCATGGTAATGACTAAACAGGAAGTATGAGGGTAGAACGACGGAGTGAATAAAAATGCAACAAACTATAATATGGGAAGATCGGAGTACGGATCTTAACAGTATCCCCCCCCAAAAAGACAGATCCCAGATGTCCCAAAATCATAAACACAAACTTGAACCCCCTCCCCAAAACCAGGAAGTCCACAAATGAAGGGAGGGCGGAGGGAGGCCACGGTGGAGGGTCACCAGGTCGCATGTCCCCGAATCCACCGAGGACAGTCAATGTGGCAGCGGCGGATGGAACGCCGTTGCCGAAAGAGTTTTGGCGGCCGACCTTGAAAAGGCCACATCAGTGGCCGCCTTGCAGGATGAGGTGCGCGGCGAGGCGGACGACCTCGCAGAGGCCACACCCGTGGCAGACGTGGAGGATGACGCTTCAGCACCGTAGACATGGCATCCTTGGAAGCAGCAGACGAGGGTGCAGGGACTGCAGCCAAAGCAGGCCCGAGTGCAGCTGGCGAGGATGATGTGGGTGCTGCAGCCAAAGAAGGGGTCATTGGCGGCGTGGAAACCGCAGAAGGCGTCATAGGCGGCATGGAAGCCGCAGGAGTCGTCATTGGCGTGAATGCAGGCGTAGTCGTCGGTGGTGATGGCATGGGCCCCAGCCTTGTCGTCGACGCTGGCGTGCATTCCAGCCCCGCCGTCGACGCTGGCGTGCGTTCCAGCCCCGCCGTCGACGCTGGCTGGACCCGCCGTCGACGCTGGCGTGCGTTCCAGCCCCGCCGTCGACGCTGGCGTGCGTTCCAGCCCCGTCGTTGGCGGTGCCTGGCGGCGTGGAGCTGGTACCGGCGCTTGGCGGCGCGGAGCTGGTACTGGAGTGGGCTCCAGCTTAGGAACTGGAGTTGGTGCTGGCGTGAGAACCAGCTTAGAGTCAGTCTCTGGTGCGAGAACCAGACGAGAGTCCAAAACTGGTGTGAGAACCAGGCCCGAAAAAACTGCTGGTGTGTGAACCATGTTAGTGTCATGTGCTGGTTTGAGAACCAGGATGGGAGAAGTGCTGAACACCGGTGGTGGAGGATGTGCTGGAGGTAATGATCTAGCAATACTAAACACTGGTGGAGGAGGTATACTTGGCCGTAGAGAATTGGCCGGGGGAAACACAGGTGGAGGTCTACAGGGAAGAGCTAAGCGGAATACAGGTGGCGGCGGCCTAGGAGGAGCTAGTGGTTTAACGGGCCAAAAAACAGGTAAGGGTGGCCTCAAAGGAGGTTGCGGTTTGACAGTTTGAAGAACCGGTGAAGTTTGCCTACGTGTAGGTGCTAACCGGAATACCTGTGGAGGAGGTCTGCAAGGCCGTTGAGACTTGGCCTGGGGAAAAACAGGTAAAAGGTGGTCTGCATGGTGGCTGTGGTTTAGAGGGTAGTATCTGTGCTACCTCCGTAGCACAGCTATAGGCCATAGCCCCTCCCTCCAGACAGGGATCCCAGACCCGTTCCCTATGGTCAGGGACTGACCTTAAGGGAGGGTGGTGGGAGGTTTGGAGGCGGGCCGACTCCTCCCCTTTAATTTGACCAGAATTTCCTTTGGAAAAGGGAGGAAACACCTTGGACTTGGCCGGAGAATTAGGTTTTAAAGGAGGTGTAGGAGAAGCAGATTGTGAATTACCAGAATAATAAAAAGAAAAATTGTCCTGATAATTTTGTATTTTATCATAAATGTTATTGTTAGAAAGTTGTTGAGAGCTAGATTTACTGTCCACAATATAAAAATCTTCAGCAAAGATATCGACGACAGGGGGCAGTGCAGCGTCACCGGTGGGTGTTCCCCACATGTCATCACTACAGTCTGAGATGGTGTCATGGCGGCCGAAGGAATCCATCCATCCATCCATCTTCTTCCGCTTATCCGAGGTCGGCTCGCGGGGGCAGCAGCCTAAGCAGGGAAGCCCAGACTTCCCTCTCCCCAGCCACTTCTTCTAGCTCTTCCCGGGGGATCCCGAGGCGTTCCCAGGCCAGCCGGGAGACATAGTCTTCCCAACGTGTCCTGGGTCTTCCCCGTGGCCTCCTACCGGTTGGACGTGCCCTAAACACCTCCCTCGGGAGGCGTTCGGGTGGCATCCTGACCAGATGCCCGAACCACCTCATCTGGCTCCTCTCGATGTGAAGGAGCAGCGGCTTTACTTTGAGTTCCTCCCGGATGACAGAGCTTCTCACCCTATCTCTAAGGGAGAGCCCCGCCACACGGCGGAGGAAACTCATTTCGGCCGCTTGTACCCGTGATCTTATCCTTTCGGTCATGACCCAAAGCTCATGACCATAGGTGAGGATGGGAACGTAGATCGACCGGTAAATTGAGAGCTTTGCCTTCCGGCTCAGCTCCTTCTTCACCACAACAACCGAAGGAATGATTGAAAAAAAAAAACAAGCAGGATTACCGGTAGTGGAAGGTGAATCCTGAATGGAATGACAGTTGCTGTGTCCATGGGGAGGAATAAGTGGTGCTGGAACATTACTGCCGCGCGGAGGACCTCTCCACTAGACCCCCCGCCTCTTCGGCTTCGGAGGAAACTTCAGGCCCACAGCCGAGTCTTTCCTGCTCCCAAGCCATGAGCTCCAACCACAACCCTAAATCGAAGGGTTCCGTCTTCTGGTTCGACGCGAGGGAATTCTTTTTTGCTGGTTTCATACTGTTACGCCGGTTCGGCATTGTGATTCCGGGTTCGATTCCCTCGAGGATGCGTCAAGTGAACACAGCAAAGGTAAGATATTTACAATTTATTTAAATAACAAAAAGAGCTATATAACAAAAATGCTGGAGCTAGTAGAAAAAAACAAACAAAGGACGCTAGCATAAAAGCTAGGATATACAAAAATGAGAACTAAACTGGCACATAGACACATTAAAGAGTAAAACAAAACATACAGCATGAGAGCTGGAATAAACAAATGGCTGAGCGAGAATATACATACGATGACAGAGTGCAGGCGTAACTCGTTGCGTGAAAGCAAATTATGAACCCAGGCTGAACAAACAAAAGAGGACGGCTTATAAAGTGACGGTGATTATCTGTAGCAGGTGTGCGGGGCGTGAGCAGCAGGTGAACTGATGAGTAACCATGGTAATGACTAAACAGGAAGTATGAGGGTAGAACGACGGTAGTGAATAAAAATGCAACTATAATATGGGAAGATCGGAGTACGGATCTTAACAGTGATTGTTTTTTAAAACAGATTAATTAAACTATAATTCTGTGAATAATTATGATTAATCGCAGGTTTTCATTCACTTGCATACGTGTGAAGTGAAGTGAATTATATTTATATAGCACTTTTCTCTAGTGACATAAAGCACTTTTACATAGTGAAAGCCAATATCTAAGTTACATTTAAACCAATGTAGGTGGCACTGGGAGCAGGTGGGTAAAGTGTCTTGCCCAAGGACACAACGGCAGTGACTAGGATGGCGCAAGCGGGGATCGAACCTTGAATTTTCGAGTCGCTAGCACGGCCACTCTACCAACCGAGCTATACCGCCTCATAAATAACTTTTTCTTTAAAAAATACCCGAATATTTGGGTACAAATGCAACGTTGTAGTCAGAATGTCAAATGGGAAGGTTTTACTGAACTGCAAGTCATTGATTTATTCGAAACTTGGTGACAGTAAGTATAGTAAGAATTAAGTGCACATTTGAGTTTTTCTTGTCTTAAGGCCTTCACAAAAAAAAGAAAATATAACTTATCAACGCCTACAGCTGCCAGCACCAAAAGATGAGCCTGTTTTGATGTAATGAATATAAATATAAATACTATGTTGTGATGTTGTATTATATTTTTTATTATATGTACCCCGCCTTCCGCCCGAATGCAGCTGGGATAGGCTTCAGCACCGCCAGCGCCTGAACGGGACAAGCGGGAAATGGATGGATAGATATCGTATATGTATTGTGTGATTTTTTTTTCTTTTTCTCTCTTTCTTTTCTTTTTCTTTGAAATTTTAATTTTACTCCCTTTTTTACATCGTGGCCAGGGGACTACATATGCAAACTGGCCTTCTGGCTAAATCTGGCTTTTGTAACCATGTGTAGTCTTGTGTTTTATGAAATGTCCCTTTAAAAAAAAAAAAACTAATCTTAAATAGAAATATGTCCTGCTTAACTTCCATCCATCCATTTTCTACCACATATTCACTTTTGGGGTTGCGGGGGGCGCCGGTGCCTTTCTCAGCTACAATCGGGCGGAAGGCGGGGTACAACCTCGACAAGTCGTCACCTCATTGCAGGGCCAACACAGATAGACAGACAACATTCACACTCACATTCACACACTAGGGCCAATTTAGTGTTGCCAATCAACCTATCCCCAGGTGCATGTCTTTGGAAGTGGGAGGAAGCCGGAGTACCCGGAGGGAACCCACGCATTCACGGGGAGAACATGCAAACTCCACACAGAAAGATCCCGAGCCCGGGATTGAACCCTGACTAATCAGGACCTTCGTATTGTGAGGCGGGCGCACCAACCCCTCTTCCACCGTGAAGCCCCCTGCTTAACTTAATAAAATTAAACATCTTTTTAACAGTCACAGTCCTGTAAAACCAAATCAATTCCGTGTTCATCTTTATGATAGAGCAGTTATATAACTTGTATGACTATGAAAACTACTGCGATAAAAACGGAGGTGAGATATTTGTTCCACTAATATGACTGGCAACATTTAAAAGGCCTACTGAAAATAGATTTTCTTATTTAAACGGGGATAGCAGGTCCATTCTATGTGTCATACTTGATAATTTCGCGATATTGCCATAATTTTGCTGAAAGGATTTAGTAGTGAACATCAACGATAAAGTTCGCAACTTTTGGTGGCTAACAAAAAAGCCTTGCCTGTACCGGAAGTAGCAGACGATATGCGCGTGACATCACGGGTTGTAGGGCTCCTCACATCCTCCCATTGTTTATAATCATAGCCGATTCGGACCGAGAAAGCGACGATTTCCCCATTAATTTGAGCGAGGATGAAGGATTCGTGGATGAGGAAAGTTAGAGTGAAGCAGTAGAAAGAAAGAAAAAAAGAAAAGAAAAGGCGCGGGCAGTGAGAGCGATTCAGATGTTATTAGAAACATTTACTAGGATAATTCTGGAAAATCCTTTGTCTGATTAGTGTGTTACTAGTGTTTTAGTGAGATTATAAAGTCATACCTGAATGTCGGAGGGGTGTGGTGACCGCCAGTGTCTCTGATGGAAGCCATGGAGGAGCCAAGAAAGTCGCAGCTGCCTTTTTGACAGCTGCTGCAGGAGGACGCAAGCTTCGCTGATGTCTCCGGTAAGGGGCAACTTATTACCACAATTTTCTCACTGAAACCTGCCGGTTGACATGTGGTCTGGAAACATGTTCGCTTGAACGCTCTGTTCCATATTAAAGCTTCACAACAAACAAAGAAACACCGGCTGTGTTTTGGTTGCTAAAGGCAGCTGCAATCCAACGCTTTCCACCAACAGCATTCTTCTCCATTATTAATTGAACACATTGCAAAAGATTCAGCAACACAGATGTCCAAATTACTGTGTAATTATGCGATTAAATCGGACGACTTTTAGCCGTGAGTGGTGCTGTGATAAAATGTCCGCTCCAACCAATAACGTCACAAGCACGCGTCAACATAAGCGTCATCATTTTAAAATTGCAATTTAGTGAACTAAAGCGGCCGTATTGGCATGTGTTGCAATGTTAATATTTCATCATTGATATATAAACTATCAGACTGCGTGGTCGGTAGTAGTGGGTTTCAGTAGGCCTTTAAATTGAGCTTTATTTATGAATGAGATCTCCTCTCAGTGAGATTATTGTCTTTATGCTATGCTGTGTAATTTATCATTAAATAAAAGCATCACACACACTCACAGCTCATTTAAGAGGAATAAATGACACGCCACTACTAGTTTTAAGCCACATCTCTCTCTTTTCTCCTACCAAAGTGTGCAAACAGGATGTGTAATTAAAAATGCTCATTGAATGACAAGGTTTATTTTGAAGCAAAAGTGGGCGCAGTGTGCTTGGTTCCCTTTTTTAAGGAACACTTTAAATGTGTAGGTTATTCAGCCTTAGTGAAATAAACTCCTAAAATGCTGTAGAAAAGGGTTAACACTTAACACACAATACAAACACAATATTTTGACAGACCACCTCAGAAACCAAAATGGAATTGTACACCTTTTTCGCTGAACACACATGAATATGAATAATTGGGATTTGTAATATCAACTATGAACGCTAAAACACTGAATATTAAGAAAAAATGAACGGCTCTTGAATTTTCCAGACAACCATCTTGACATAGATCTTTTACATTAAAGCAAAATGCAACAAATATGCAACAAACAACAAAATATGAACCCAAAGGACATAAAACACCCAAGGATTCCATCCATCCATCAATCCATTAATTTTCTACCGCTTATTCCCTTTGGGGTCGTGGGGTGGGCGCTGGGGCCTATCTCAGCTACAATCGGGCGGAAGGCGGTGTACACCCTGGACAAGTCGTCACCTCATCGCAGGGCCAACACAGAGAGACAGACAACATTCACACTAACATTCACACACTAGGGCCAATTTAGTGTTGTCAATCAACCTATCCCCAGGTGCATGTCTTTGGAGGTAGGAGGAAGCCGGAGTACCCGGAGGGAACCCACGCAGTCATGGGGAGGACATGCAAACTCCACACAGAAAGATCCTGAGCCCGGGATTGAACCACAGGACCTTCGTATTGCGAGGCAGACGCACTAACCCCTCTTCCACCATGCTGCCCCACCCAAGGATTCATATAAGAACAATTCATATAATAGAACTTTGTTGTAGAAATCTGCTTCCATGTCGTGTCCCCACCCCCTGAAATTCACGTCTGAGGATGGCTGCTGTAAACAAATCCCACCCACTCTGCTTCTTGCCTTGTTTGCTTGAAGTTAATGTGACGGAGTTTACCCTAATAACCTTTATGTCACTCAAAACCGCAGATTCCAACCATTGGAAAACTTTCAATGGTTCAAGATTTCTGGTAATTTTAATAATGCGTTATACATCATATTGGCGGATCCAGGTTCAATGCTAAGACGTCTGGCGGGCGGAGTTGGAAAGCCCAGGTCTAATAGTAGTACGCAAATCAATTGATTAAAGGACAGTGTTTTATTTTCCCATATTCAACCACTGTGTTACTGTTTAAACTGTGTGTAATGTTACAAAGGCCAAAAATATTAAATATATGTGTTAAATAAAACCTCTGCTTTGTTTGTAATGAATACCTAGGCCTACTTCGCTGCTGTATTTTAATGTTGGTCATGATGGTGGTACTTGACGAGCTAAGTTTTGTTTGAGGTGTTACTTGGGGGAAAAAGTTTGAAACCCCTTGAAATAGAGCATTAAAGGTGCCCCAATATGAAAAATCTACTTTTCTCACTTTTGTGTATTTCAGATCTGCATGAATCTCAAAAATACGAAATTATTTCTATATGATTACCAATAATTTATTTCTAATATAAAATAATTATCAAGAAATTATTTTAAAACTAACCATCAAAACATTATTTAATAAATATAATATATGTTAAGAGATTATGTAATAAATATAATAATTATCAATACATTATTTTATAAATAAAACAACTGTCAAGAAATTATTTCAGGAATACCACAATTGTGCATGCAAAAAATAATCAAAAAATGATTTCATAGATGAAATAATTATCAAGAAGTCAACATTTACAATAATTATCAATAAATGATTGTATGAATAAAATAACTGACAAAAACGTATTCAATAAATGTAATTATAAGAAAACATTACAAATGTAATCATCTTTAAAAATTGTTTGAATAGCAACAACTATTTCAAAAACATAATAATCATTGAGAATTTAATAAACTAAATAATTATCAAAAAAAAAACATTTCCGAATCATTTTGAATCATTTTGTCCTTGTGCGCTGTGCAAGACAGCTAGAAGACTCCCAAGATGCAAGGTAACACAAGTATATTTACAAAAAAACAGAACATCTAACAAAAACAGCTATCAAACAAACTCGGGAAGTTTCAAGACGTGCAAGGAAAAAATACAAAAACAACTGGATGGCATTGGCAGAAGCCATGACATGATAAACAACTCCACCCACCAGGGGAACACTTGCAGCAGAGTTGACAGTCCTGCAACTTTCTGTTTTCATAATTGAGCCCTAAGAGTTCTGTCTAGCAACAACTGAGTAGCCATCAAACTCTCGATGAGGATAAGTGGAGTGAACTCGGCTCTCTTGGTTGCTTTGTTGGGTCTGCTCCTGTCTTTGGCCATGCTCCCGCCACCCCAGCAGACGATGGCGTGGAACACCGCAGAGGCCACCACAGTGTATATGTTTCTTTTACTTTTTATTCATAGCTGGTTCGATTCCCGCTTCTGCCATCCTAGTTACTGCAGTTGTGTCCTTGGGCAAGACACTTTACCCACCTACTCCCAGTGTCACCCACACTGGTTTAAATGTAACTTAGATATTGGGTGTCACTATGTAAAGCGCTTTGAGTCACTTGAGAAAAGCGCTATATAAATATAATTCACTTCACTTCACTGTATGTAGAAGTGGCTGGTTATATTAGCTCTGCTACTTTAAATGTCTTTCATGTCCTTTGATGTTTGATGTTTCCCTCTTACACACATGTGAGAGGGATGTGTACTATGGCTATGAGTTGTTGTTGTTGTTTTCCCTTGGCCTCAGTCTGGACCCCCTCTCCAGGGCCCAGGCTTAGACCGATTTTTTAAATTTATTTTATTTTATTCTTTTTTTTTTCTCCCATTCCTCCCCTTGTTTACCTGTATCTCATCTTTTTTGTAATGGCCGCTAAAAGCCGCCAGACCCGTCAGCGATCCTGTTCTGTCTCCCTGTAATGTTTGTCTGATCTTGAATGGGATTGTGCTGAAAATTTTAATTTTCCCGATGGAACTCTCCAGAAGGAATAAATAAAGTACTATCTAATCTAATCTAAGTAATTGATTATTTGCTGTTGTAAAGTTTTCTAACAAGTATTTGTCATAATAATGAAGACTTTAATTTATCCATCATGTGTGTGTGCTGCAGGCACCTTCATCTCGGCCTTTTCGGTGCTGTGCGGCGCTCGCAGTGAGCTGGTCCCCGAGCGAGGCGTGTGCTGCGTCTTCTGGCTCAACCTGGCGGCGGCCCTCATCCAGATCCTGACGGCCGTCTTCATGGTGGGCTGGATCATGAGCATCTTCTGGGGGATGGACATGGTCATCCTGGCAAGTCAGTCAGGACTCTTTGCTGGAACTGTCCAAGGAAAACCATGTATCTCCACATCTATTATTAAAAAAAAAAACCACCACATTACATTTTATCGTAATTATTATAAATATATAATATGTGAATTTAATACAATATACTTTTTTGAGGGTGGAGTAATTACGAGATACATGTTTTTCCACAAGCCTATTCCTATAAATTGCAGTACAATCAGAATGCTCTTATGTCGTCTCTACTGCTCACCGCCACCACAATGTGTCTCTGCATGCTATCTGTGGATTGCTATGATATATCATGATGTCCTCCATTCATTTTCTTGGGCATGCTGACATCATTTTGCTTACCACAGGGCTTTATAGCATCGCTCAAAAGCAAATTGTGCCTCACGTTTGTGTCATGATCTGTGGTCTAGATCAGTGGTTCTCAAATGGGGGTACGCGTACGCCTGGGGGTACTTGAAGGTATGCCAAGGGGTATGTGAGATTTTTTTTTAAATATTCTAAAAATAGAAACAATTCAAACATCCTTTATAAATATATTTATTGAATAATAATTCAACAAAATATGAATGTAAGTTGATAAACTGTGAAAATAAATGGAACAATGCAATATTCAGTGCTGGCAGCTAGATTTTTTTGTGGACATGTTCCATAAATATTGATGTTAAAGAGTTCTTTTTTTGTGAGGAAATGTTTAGAATCAAGTTCATGAATCCAGATGGATCTCTATTACAATCCCCAAAGAGGGCACTCTAAGTTGATGATTACTTCTGTGTGTGGAAATTAGGGGTGTGGGAAAAAATCGAATCGTTTACGTTGTGCGATTCAGAATTGATTCTCATTTTTAAAAAATCGATTTTTTTTTTATTTTAATCAATCCAACAAACCACTACACAACAATACCATAACAATGCAATCCAATTACAAAACCAAACCTGACCCAGCAACACTCAGAACTGCAATAAACAGAGCAATTGAGGAGACACAAACACGACACAGAACAAACCAAAAGTAGTGAAGCAAAAATGAATATTATCAACTACAGTGTCAATATTAATTATAATTTCAGCATAGCAGTGATTAAAAATCCCTCACTGACATTATCATTAGACATTTATAAAAAATAAAATAAAATAAAATAAAAAAATAGTGTCACAGTGGCTTATACTTGCATCGCATCTCATAAGCTTGACTGTGTCCAATGTTTTCACAAAGATAAAATAAGTCATAGTTTTGGTTCGTTTAATAGTTAAAACAAATTTACATTATTGCAATCAGTTGATAAAACATTGTCCTTTACAATTAAAAAAGCTTTTATTTTTTTTTTAAATCTACTACTCTGCTCGCATGTCAGCAGACTGGGGTCGATCCTGCTGAAATCCTATGTATTGAATGAATACAGAATCCTTTTGAATCGGAAAAATATCGTTTTTGAATCGAGAATCGAATCAAAAAAAAAAAAATCGATATATTATGAAATCGTGATCCAAGAATCGATATTGAATCGAATTGTGGGACACCCAAAGATTCACAGCCCTAGTAGAAATCTTTAATTATAATTGAATCAGTTTATTATTTTGTGGGTTCTTCCGAGGATGTCGTAGTCGTAATTATTTGTGCAGTCCTTTGAGACATTTGTGATTTGGGGCTATATAAATAAACATTGATTGATTGATTGATATTTTTCAACAAGTTTTTTTGTTATTTTGATATCTTTTTTCCGAATATTTCAATAGTTCAAGAAAGACCACTACAAATGAGCAATATTTTGCACTGTTATACAACTTAATAAATCAGAAACTGATGACATAGTGCTGTATTTTACTACTCTATCTCTTTTTTTCAACCAAAAATGCTTTTGCTCTGATTAGGGGGTACTTGAATTAAAAAAAATGGAAAAAGGTTGAGAACCACTGGTCTAGATCATGTTTTGTTTAGTTCTGTTCTGTTACTTTTGGACTCCATTAGTTCCGGTTTTTGTGCACCCTTGTTTGTTTTAATTTCCATGACGACTGATTAGTTTCACCTGTCTCATGTGTTTGAATCACGCACCTGCTTTAATCAGAGACTATTATTTAAGCCTGTTTTGCCAGTTAGTGGTCCTGGCGACATTACTCTGTATGTGCTATGTCCATGCCATAATTCTTGATGATTTTTTCATGCTCTGTTTTGACTTTTCTTGCCATGGTCATGTTTTTCGATTCACGCCGTGTCCAGTAAGTCTTTTTGTTTCATGTCCATAGTTCTTGCAATTTGTTTCCTGCGTTAAGTTTGCCTTCGCCTTGTGCGCCTTTTTGTTTGGTACTTCGTTGAGTTTTGAGTAGAGATTAAAATATGCTCCCACCTTCCAGCCTTGTCCGGTCTAGTCCGTTTGCACACCGGGAGAACAAATCTCGCAGCAAGCTGCATAAACCCCCTCGCCACGACAGTTTGAGACTGGCGCGCTTTCACTTTTTTAAGGTAACAACTTAATATCCACTTTTTTGGGACAAGACAACACAAACCTTAGCAATATTAGCAAACCTATGTGAGCTCAAGGGCTAACATTACACTTATACAGGCACATTTTATCCTGGGGGGGGGGGTTCTGATTTGATAGTGATATTCCGATTTAAGAAAAAAAAAGTAATATAATCTTGTAAGCGTGTTTATTCGTGCAAAGCTGGACAGCAAGTTAATCTCTAAATGTCCTCCAATAAGCACACAAGGTTGGTCTTTTCTTGTATTTAAGTAAAGTCCTTTTCAAAAGGTAAACATGGTCGCAGTCACACAAGCGCTAAGCACACAAGCTAGACATATGTGTCCTCAATTGAACAATATTGCAGTCTAAAACAGCACATTTGTCAATACAAATGATAGAATGATGTCTGCATCATTCTACTTACGATGTCGTAATCTAAACTTAATGAATTATTGTGGCCACTCGGTGTCACTGAAAAAACAATTACCACTCCACTTCAACTTAAAACAGTACTTTAAGTGCCGGTGGTGGGGCGGTGGGGTTCATGCAGTATCACGCTTCAAACCTCGCTTTAAAAAGCCGTGCACTGTAAAATGTGCTCAATGTAGCCACTAATCCTAACTTCCTAATTTTAAATATTTTAAAATCTGCACCAGCTGTTTAATTTACAACAAAAACAAAGTAAAAGTGTTTTTATACTGTGCTCCTGAGTTAATGATACTCAACAATGTATTTATTTTTTACTTACGGAGTTTATATCATTTCTTTTTTCAGTATGAAATGGTTCAAATCAATCAAAACATGTCCGAGTTTAAATAAGGGTTTGTTTTATTTTAATTCAGACAAATTGATGCACTTTAGGTCTTGTCTGTTACAGACTAAAAAACAATATCAATTAAGTATTTGGCGGTGAGTTCTTTGTAAAATCATGAAAACCCAGAAAGTTGAGGTTTTTTTCTCAGGTTTGGTGCTCATAAACAGGCTGTAATCTTTCAGTTGGAAAATCGTTAAAAAGTTGCATCATAGACTTCAACATTTATGTGAATTTTTCCAGCAAGAAATGTAACATTGATTTCGTAAGAATGCTATCAATGTTGGTCATTTATAATCCAATTCCACTCCCATAATAATGTCAATTTAGTGACATCTTTGTCTGACTCTAATGATGGTCCTGCTGGGCATGCGATCATCACTCCATTCTTCTTCTGCTAATGAGCATCTTCTCCTCCTCCCACGCGGTGGCCTCCCTTCCTCCCTGCATCCACTGCTACCTCCTTCCTTATGTGATCTTTCTGACATCAATTCCACCCACATGTTTCTGACATGTTCCTGCTGCTTCTTCCTTGTCTGCTTCAGTGAATCCAGGTTTTGTTGTTTCAGTCATGTGATGTTCCAGCATCTCATTACGGAATCTTTGTCAGGTTCAAGCGCTAACTCTCTTTTTCTTCTTCTATTTGTTGTCATCGTCGTCTTCCCGACTCCAAGTTTCTGACGGTATGTGTTTTATTTATATTTTTTCATTCCAGGTGCAAAAGCTAAAATGGCAAAACTACACAAAAAGTGACACAGTTGTTCTTCATGACATGAAAAACACTTTTTTTGATGCCACATTGTTGAAAAAATACACAAGCAATCAGTTGTATTCACTTTTTAAGTATGATTAGTGGCTTTTTACCTTGTTATTTTTACATGTATCCACTAGACGGTGCACACCAAACGGTGTGCAGCTTTAGCGGTCGCGGAGGCAAAAACTCAGACATGGGAAGAGTTCGGGGAAGCCATGGAAAACAACTTCCGGGCGGCTTCGAAGCGATTCTGGACCACCATCCGCCGCCTCAGGAAGGGGAAGCAGTGCACTGTCAACACCGTGTATGGTGCGGATAGTGTCCTGCTGACTTCGACTGCGGATGTTGTGGATCGGTAGAGGGAATACTTCAAAGACCTCCTCAATCCCACCAACACGTCTTCCTTTGAGGAAGCGGTGCCTGGGGAATCTGTGGTGGGCTCTCCTATTTCTGGGGCTGAGGTTGCTGAGGTAGTTAAAAAGCTCCTTGGTGGCAAGGCCCCGGGGGTAGATGAGATCCGCCCGGAGTTCCTTAAGGCTCTGGATGCTGTGGGGCTGTCTTGGTTGACAGGGCTCTGCAGCATCGCGTGGACATTGGGGGCGGTACCTCTGGATTGGCAGACCAGCGTGGTGGTCTCTCTCTTTAAGAAGGGGGACCGGAGGGTGTGTTCCAACTATCGTGGGATCACACTCCTCAGCCTTCCCGGTAAGGTTTATTTAGGTGTACTGGAGAGGAGGCTACGCCGGATAGTCGAACCTCGGATTCAGGAGGAACAGTGTGGTTTTCGTCCTGGTCGTGGAACTGTGGACCAGCTCTATACTCTCGACAGGGTTCTTGAGGGTGCATGGGAGTTTGCCCAACCAGTCTACATGTGCTTTGTGGACTTGGAGAAGGCATTCGAATGTGTCCCTCGGGAAGTCCTGTGGGGAGTGCTCAGAGAGTACGGGGTACCGAACTGTCTTATTGTGGCGGTCCGCTCCCTGTATGATCGGTGTCAGAGCTTGGTCCGCATTGCCAGCAGTAAGTCGGACACATTTCCAGTGAGGGTTGGACTCCGCCAATGCTGTCCTTTGTCACCGATTCTGTTCATAACTTTTATGGACAGAATTTCTAGGCGCAGTCAAGGCGTTGACGGGTTCCGGTTTGGTGGCCGCAGGATTAGGTCTCTGCTTTTTGCAGATGATGTGGTCCTGATGGCTTCATCTGGCCGGGATCTTCAGCTCTCAGTGGATCGGTTCGGAGCCGAGTCTGAAGCGACCGGAATGAGAATCAGCACCTCCAAGTCCGAATCCATGGTTCTCGCCCAGAAAAGGGTGGAGTGCCATCTCCGGGTTGGGGAGGAGACTCTGCCCCAAGTGGAGGAGTTCAAGTACCTAGGAGTCTTGTTCACGAGTGGGGGAAGAGTGGATCGTGAGATCGACAGGCGGATCGGTGCGGCGTCTTCAGTAACGCGGAAGTTGTATCGATCCGTTGTGGTGAAGAAGGAGCTGAGCCAGAAGGCAAAGCTCTCAATTTACCGGTCGATCTACGTTCCCATCCTCACCTATGGTCATGAGCTTTGGGTCATGACCGAAAGGATAAGATCACGGATGGCGGGGCTCTCCCTTAGAAGTGAATTATATTTATATAGCGCTTTTCTCGAGTGACTCAAAGCGCTTTACATAGTGAAACCCAATATCTAAGTCACATTTAAAACAGTGTGGGTGGCACTGGGAGCAGGTGGGTAAAGTGTCTTGCCCAAGGACACAACGGCAGTGACTAGGATGGCGGAAGCGGGAATCGAACCTGCAACCCTCAAGTTACTGGCACAGTGACTCTACCAACCGAGCTATGCCGCCCCTAGAGATAGGGTGAGAAGCTCTGCCATCCGGGAGGAACTCAAAGTAAAGCCGCTGCTCCTCCACATCGAGAGGAGCCAGATGAGGTGGCTCGGGCATCTGGTCAGGATGCCACCCGAACGTCTCCCCAGGAAGGTGTTTAGGGCACGTCCAACCGGTAAGAAGCCACGGGGAAGACCCAGGACACGTTGGGAAGACTATGTCTCCCGGCTGGACTGGGAACGCCTCGGGATCACCCGGGAAGAGCTAGACGAAGTGGCCGGGGAGAGGGAAGTCTGGGCTTCCCTGCTTAGGCTGCTGCCCCCACGACTTGACCTCGGATAAGCGGAAGATGATGGATGGATGGATGGCACTAGACGGTGCAACTTGTTCCCATTCAAAGCATGCAGCAAAATGTGTGTTATCGTTTAACATTTTTTGTTTTTGATGATTAAATCCCTCAAAATATAATTAAAGTATTGTTATTTTTAAATTGTTATTATTAGTAATATGTTTACTAATTATGTGATTAATTATTTTTCAATTAAAAAATATATATAATCATTATGTTATATATTTTAATATACAATTTAAAGTATTGTCTTTTAAAAGCATACTACGGTAATTAATTATTGGTATTTATAATAATATTTTTGTATATAATTATTTTATAAAATAATATTCATTAGCTACACAATTTAAAATATCATACATTGCTATCAGTAAATTAATTAACAGATGTTATTCAATTATTAGTTTATTTCATATTTACTGATTAGTAAAATAGTTATATTAATTATATTACAATATTAAATAATATACAAAATAATGTGTTATACATTATAAGTAGTAATTTAATTATTATATGTATTGATAATAATGATGTTTTATTCAGTAATTGTTAATTAGCAAAATACAAACCCCGTTTCCATATGAGTTGGAAAATTGTGTTGGATGTAAATATAAACGGAATACAATGATTTGCAAATCCTTTTCAACCCATATTCAGTTGAATATGCTACAAAGACAACATATTTGATGTTCAAACTGATAAACATTTTTTTTTTGTTGCAAATAATAATTAACTTTAGAATTTGATGCCAGCAACACGTGACAAAGAAGTTGGAAAAGGTGGCAATAAATACTGATAGAGTGGAGAAATGCTCATCAAACACTTATTTAGAACATCCCACAGTGTGCATCACTAATTGGGAACAGGTGGGTGCCATGATTGGGTATAAGAGCAGCTTCCATGAAATGCTAAGTAATTCACAATCAAGGATGGGGCGAGGGTCACCAATTCTTAAGCAAATTGTTGAACAGTTTTAAAACAACATTTCTCAACGAGCTATTGCAAGGAATTTAGGGATTTTACCATCTAAGGTCCGTAATATGGTGCAGAGAATGTGGAGAAATCACTGCTGGTAAGCGAAGATATTACAGACCTTTGATCCCTCAGGCGGTACTGCATCAAAAACCGACATCAGTGTGTAAAGGATATCACTACACGGGCTCAGGAACACTTCATAAAACCACTGTCAGTAACTACAGTTGGTCGCTACATCTGTAAGTGCAAGTTAAAACTTTACTATGCAAAGCAAAAGCCATTTATCAACAACAACCAGGAACGTGGCCGGCTTCGCTGGGCCCGAGATCATCTAAGATGGACTGATGCAAAGTGGAAAAGTGTTCTGTGGTCTGACGAGCCCACATTTCAGATTATATTTGGAAACTGTGAACGGGGTGTCCTCCGGAACAAAGAGGAAAAAACCCATCCGGATTGTTTTAGGCGCAAATTTCAAAAGCCAGCATCTGTGATGGTATGGGAGTGCATTAGTGCCCAAGGCATGGGTAACTTACACATCTGTGAAGGCACCATTAATGCGGAATGGTCCATACAGGTTTTGGAGCAACATATGTTGTCATCCAAGCAACGTTATTATGGACGCCCCTGCTTATTTCAGCAAAACAATGCCAAGCCATGTGTTACAACAGCGTGGCTTCGTAGTAAAAGAGTGCAGGTACTTTCCTGGCCCGCCTGCAGTCCAGACCTATCTCCCATCAAAAATGTGTGGCGCATTATGAAGCGTAAAATATGACAGCAGAGACCCTGGACTGTTGAATGACTGAAGCTCTACATAAAACAAGAATGGGAAAGAATTCCACTTTCAAAGATTCAACAATTAGTGTCATCAGTTCCCAAAATTTTATTGAGTGTTTTTAAAAGAAAAGATGATGTAACAAAGTGGTGAACATGCCCTTTCCCAACTACTTTGGCACGTGTTGCAGCCATAAAATTCAAAGTTAATTATTGTTTGCAAAAAAAATAAAGTTTATGAGTTTGAACATCAAATATCTTGTCTTTGTAGTGCATTCAACTGAATATGGGTTGAAAAGGATTTGCAAATCATTGTATTCCGTTTATATTTACGTCTAACACAATTTCCCAACTCATATGGAAACGGGGTTTGTATGATCATTCATTATATTATAATATGTATTGATATACAAATTAAAGGGGAACTGCACTTATTTGGGAATTGTGTCTATCATTCACAACTCTTATGTTAGACAAGAACATACAGTCGTGGTCAAAAGTTTACATACACATGTAAAGAACATAATGTCATGGCTGTTTTGAGTTTCCAATAATTTCTACAAATCTTATTTTTTGTGATAAAGTGATTGGAGCATTTACTTGTTGGTCACAAAAACATTAAAGAAGTTTGGTTCTTTTATGAATTTACTATGGGTCTACTGAAAATGTGACCTAATCTGCTGGGTCAAAAGTATACATACAGCAATGTTAATATTTGGTTACATGTTCTTTCACTACAATAAGGCAGTTTTGGTTGCCATCCACAAGCTTCTGGCAAGCTCCTGGTTGAATTTTTGACCACTCCTCTTGACAAAATTGGTGCAGTCCCGCTAAATTTGTTGGATTTCTTACATGGACTTGTTTCTTCAGCATTGTCCACACGTTTAGATCAGGACTTTGGGAAACCATTCTAAAACCTTAATTCTAGCTAGATTTAGCCATTCCTTTACCACTTTTGACGTGTGTTTGGGGTCATTGATTTTAGGTTGCCCTAAAGAATTTGGAGGTAACCCTCCTTTTTCATTGTCCCATTTACTCTCTGTAAAGCACCAGTTCCATTGGCAGCAAAACAGGCCCAGAGCATAACACTACCACCACTGTGCTTTACGTTAGGCCTGGTGTTCCTGGGGTTAAAGGCCTCACCTTTTATCTTCCAAACACATTGCTGGGTATTGTGGCCAAACAGCTACATTTTTGTTTCATCTGACCACAGAACTTTTCTCCAGGAGGTCTTATCTGTGTCTATGTGGTGTCAGATGAAACAAAAATTGAGCTCCCATAGGCTCCATTGACTTATGTATGCATTAAAAAAAAATAAATCCATCCGTAGTCATGTCTCATAATTATTGTGAACGATAGGTAAAACATTTCCCCCCAAAAATGCAGTTCCCCTTTAAGTAATCAGGAGATGATGAGCATCAGGTGTGCGCCCGGGTGGATGCCCCGCGATCCAGCAACCAGGTCGTGCAACAAAAAAGGAGATAGGCGCCAGCTGAGTTGCAAGGTCATGACAATTATAATAAACCATCGAAATGAGCATTTATTCTCTATTTGTTTGGGGGAAAGTTGTCCATTAAGTTGATATACATTTATATATATGTAGTGTTGATGTAATAAGCTACTTTTGCCGTGTAGCTTGCTACAATTCACTGGGGATAGCTTCCCCTGTAGCTACATTTAATCGAGAGTAACCTTTAGTAGCTTAGCTAACTACATTTTCCAAGGAGCTTGCTCATCACTGAATATCTGTTCGTGTACACTTTGTTTGCAATATTATTGCAAATACTTGGAAAATTTGTACCTAATTCTCACTGTACTTCATGTCACCAAGTTTTTAGCAAATCAATGACTTAAAGTTAAGCAAAATGACTAAAAACATTCCTGCATTACATTCTGACAACATAATTGCATTTGTGTCTAAATATTTAGGTCTTTTCTTAAGCAAATTTTAATTATGCACACAAGTATTAACCGGTGATTAATCACAATTAAAGGGCGTGATTAATCTGATATAAACAATTCATCACTCGACAGCCCTAGTAATATTATGTTCGTCATATCTCTATGTGAAATATGATGTTACACTTTATGCGCACCAAGTGCATGTCTGTGTTATGCTGGAAATGCTGAATACACATTTTTGCTCTCGGATTATGTTGTTTTTTTCTAAAAAATCCTACTGTAATATCTGTTTTTCTTGTATATATTATATTTTAGCTTTATTTCTTTTTAATTGATTTACCTACCTAATTTATGTTTGCAATCTAGGTAAGCCCTTTGCTGCTGTAACACTGTGCATTTACTGTTATGGAATAAAGAAAGGATTATTTTATCCTATTTGAAAAATATATAGACTTTATATGCATTATCTGTATTTCAGGCTGAAGTAGTTTAAATAGATCGACTCATAACAATTCTGAAAAGCATTACTATTATTAAAAAAAAATTGGTAATTGTTGGAGATTTCTTACAGCAGTTTTTGGGAAGCTGACATTTCTTGCCTTCAAGATTCAAAAGTACTGATGTCCAATAATATCGGCCTGCCAATATTCCATCAATCCATCCATCCATGTTCTTCCGCTTATCCGAGGTCGGGTCGCGGAGGCAACAGCCTAAGCAGGGAAACCCAGACCTGCCTGCCAATATTATCGGTCGATAAATGCTTTAAAATGTAATATCGGAAATGACCAATATTGGTCTCAAAAAGTAAAATTAATAACTTTTTAAAAACGCCGCTGTACAGAGCGGTACACGGACTGAGGGAGAAGTTCAGAGCAGTTGCGTCTCCCAGTCAGCAACCCCTCCCCTCTCCCACACACACACACACACACACACACAACACAGGAGTTGCAAGAGAGTGTTGTTGCCGGTGCTGTAGCCGTGGCTAACAAGCGAGCTCGCTCGGTGACTGACTAACGACACCATGTCTATGGTTTGGGAATATTTTAAAGTTTCTCTGACGGATAAAAAACTGGCAATTTGCAATGACTGCAAAAAGTTGGTTATGTAAGGAGAAACCAAGACGTCTTCCTGTAATACGAGCAATATGATCTCCCAACTCTTCAAGAATCATAAGGAGATACACAATGAATACAAGCGGAAGATGGATGAAAAGGAAACACCGAAAAAAGTAGTACCACACAGTTGTCGCTTAAAGACTCCGCAGAGAAAAAACAAAAATACAACAAAAACACTCCAAGGCAAAAGCCCACGTTGTGGTCAGGGGCAACGCATGCAATATGGCAAAAGCTACAGTGGAGTTTGGTGTGGCTAGTCTGCCCTGCATGGCACACCCTTTGCAGCTTGCAGTGAACAGAGCAGTGAACAGAGGTGCCCTGTCTCAAAGCAGCATTTCAGAAGCTCTGACTGACTGGTAGGCCATTTCAAGCACTCACCACTAGCTTGCAGCACATTTTTGTTACTCATACAAAAATGTTTGAGCAGGGCAGATTGAGCCCAGTTTATAATTTCCT
Organism: Nerophis ophidion; assembly: GCF_033978795.1. NCBI lineage: Eukaryota > Metazoa > Chordata > Actinopteri > Syngnathiformes > Syngnathidae > Nerophis > Nerophis ophidion. Next base: position 48,245,871 of record NC_084615.1, read on the forward strand.
GTTATACAGTATACCAGGCAGTCTTGCACTAAATGAGGACTATGTTGTATACTTCATTACTCTAGTATACTCTGGACTAAAGCTGTGTGCCTTCATTGTTTTTGTAGCTATTGTTTTGAGGCAGGTTTAGAAAAAATAAAAAATAATGCACTTTGTGAAAGTCAAAGTATAATACTTCCCATAGTAGTGGGTACCAGGATTTTCTCAGCAAGCGCATGTCCCAAATTCCAAGCTGCTGTTTTGAGGCATGTTAAAAAAAATAATGCACTATTTATTTTGGAAAATCTTGTTACAATGTTTAATGCATCCAGCGGGGTATCACAGCAAAAATAGGCATAATATTTTAATTCCACGACTGTATATATATATATATATATATATATATATATATATATATATATATATATATATATATATATATATATATATAGGTTGACAGTGGAATCGATAAGAAGGAGTTGGACAATATCTGATATTGGCAAAAAAGCCATTATCGGACATCTCTAGTCATAAACCTTTTAGTTTTCTTCATGACTTTCTTAACTTAAAAAATGTGATATCATTCAGGCATAACTAATATTCTTTAGTTTTCCTTTTGTTTTCATTTTAATTGGCTATTAGCCAATGTTTGACCCGGTATGTGAAGAAATCATTTAGTAGTTGAAATTACTCAAATACTAAAAACTGAGTTTCAGAAAATTCTAGACATTAATTTTCCTAAATTATTTCCATAAACACCCCAGAAAAGTTCAACATTCGAATGAATCAAAATAAGTAATAAATGTTTTTCTCTATTCAGGCTACAGAGACCAAGGTGTTCCACAGGAAGTCTAAGAGGACCCCATATGACAGGTGGTCTTTTTGAAGGACCCCCAAAATTGAGGACAACCTTTCCGTCCTTTAATCGTGCGATGGCAGCGATGGAGTGTTAGTGTGGTTCAAAATAAGAGCATGGAGAAGAAGAAAAAAGGGCAGGAATGAATCACCAAAATGTTAGCTAGCTCGCTAATCAGCGGAGTTGTGCTAGCTAATAGTGTAAAACGAAACAAAGCGTTTTGTGTTTATTACATATTTTGTTTGTTTTCTGGTGCTTTTGGTTAGTGAAAAGTGTCCAATAAATCAAACAAAGTACTTTCATGCTATAAATGTTGCTAAATAGTTTCTTTTTGTTGACTTGGTATTTTTTAATTACAAACACATGCACGTAAAATAACTTTTATTCTAGAAGTCCAAACTACATCTGATTACTCTTTGTTGTTCAATATGGATTTATGTAAAAGCTGCAAGCTGATGTGCGCAACTGCACAAGTGACACATGCACCCTGATAAGTACCTCTCGTGTGTGTGTGTGTGTGTGTGTGTGTGTGACAATCATTGAAACTTTAACATATAAGTATGGTATCCCTGTTGGTACTAAGCTTCATTTTTAATCATGGACGGATATTTCCAAACAAAATAGTTATGTTAAATACATATACATTTAAAATATTTGTCCAAATACAACTTGATGAATTATCAGTGATCTGATTGGTTTCATCGCATTGTTTGAAATTGTAATCCTTTCCAGTTTAATCATGGATTGAATTTACTTTATTAAGCCGATGTGCGCAACTGCACAAGTGACACATGCACCCTGATAAGTACCTCTCGTGTGTGTGTGTCTGTGTGAGTGAGTGTGTGTGTGGTACAAGTAAAAGTTGTGACAGTGTGACCTCGATGGGAGCTATAAATAGAACTTCTCAGCAAGAATCAAGGGATAATCTTTCTACAAAAAAATCCATAATAATCCCACCTTTAAGGGAAAAAAGTGTGCATTAGCTGTATTACAATATTAGTTCTAATTTTAGCCTCTATTCTACAAACTACTCTTTTTTTTTAATGTATTTATTTTCTTCATATGATAATCTGGTACTGGTGCCTTACTGTTTAAATGCACAAACTGTTGTGTTGCTGGGGAAAATAGTCTAATAGTGTTTTTGCATGCTTGCTTTTGACTGTACACAAACACACAGATGAAATAAAATGTGATCACAAAAGTATTTGCAGTAAAGTTTTTGATTCTGTCACTGCTTGTTTTCAGTCATTCAGACTGTACACACAAACACACGCCGTTGGAAAATAGTTTGCTTCTCCATAAATGAGAAAGGATGATTCTTTCCCCAAAGTAAAAATCTTCTTGCCAATCATGTCAAAGAATTAACTATTCAAACATAGTAAATTAAATTATTTTTTTTAAGTCAAAGTGAATACAAATCCCGTTTCCATATGAGTTGGGAAATTGTGTTAGATTTAAATATAAACGGAATACAATGATTTGCAAACCCATATTCAGTTGAATATGCTACAAAGACAACATATTTGATGTTCAAACTGATAAACATTTTATTTTTATTTTTTTGCAAATAATCATTAACTTTAGAATTTGAGGCCAGCAACACATGACCAAGAAGTTGGGAAAGCTGGCAATAGATACTGATAAAGTTGAGGAAAGCTCATCAATCACTTATTTGGAACATCCCACAGGTGTGCAGGCTAATTGGGAACAGGTGGGTGCCATGATTGAGTATAAAAACAGCTTCCCAAAAAATGCTCAGTCTTTCACAAGAAAGGATGGGGCGAGGTACACCCCTTTGTCCACAACTGCGTGAGCAAATAGTAAAACAGTTTAAGAACAACGTTTCTCAAAGTGCAATTGCAAGAAATTTTGGGATTTCAACATCTACGGTCCATAATATTATCAAAAGGCTCAGTGAATCTCAAGAAATCACTCCACATAAGTGGCATGGCCAAAAACCAACATTGAATGACTGTGACCTTCGATCCCTCACACGGTACTGTATCAAAAAATGACATCAATCTCTAAAGGATATCACCACATGGGGTCAGGAACACTTCAGAAAACCACTGTCACTAAATATAGTTGGTCGCTGCATCTGTAAGTGCAAGTTAAAGCTCTACTATGCAAAGTGAAAGCCATTTATCAACAACATCCAGAAACGCTGCCGGCTTATCTGGGCCCAAGATCATCTAAGATGGACTGATGCAAAGTGGAAAAGTGTTATGTGGTCTGACGAGTCCATATTTCAAATTGTTTTTGGAAATATTCGACATCGTGTCAACCGGACCAAAGGGGAAGCGGTCCATCCAGACGGTTATCGGCGCGAAGTTGAAAAGCCAGCATCTGTGATGGTATGGGGGTGCATTAGTGCCCAAGGCATGGGTAACCTACACATTTGTGAAGCACCATTAATGCTGAAAGGTACATACAGGTTTTGTAACAACATATGCTGCCATCTAAGCGCCGTCTTTTTCATGGACGCCCCTGCTTATTTCAGCAAGACAATGCCAAGACACATTCAGCACGTGTTACAACAGCGTGGCTTCATAAAACATTTTTTAAAAAAAGTGTGGGTACTTTCCTGGCCCGCCTGCAGTCCAGACCTGTCTCCCATCGAAAATGTGTGGCGCATTATGAAGCGTAAAATACGACAGCAGAGACAGCGGACTGTTGAACGACTGAAGCTCTACATGAAACAGAATGGAAAAGAATTACACTTTCAAAGCTTCAACAATTAGTTTCCTCAGTTCCCAAACGTTTATTGAGTGTTGTTTAAAAAAAAAGGTGATGTAACACATTGGTGAACATGCCCTTTCCCAACTACTTTGGCGTGTTGCAGCCATGAAATTCTTAGTTAAATAGTATATGCGAAAAAAAAAAGGTTTATGAGTTCGAACATCAAATATCTTGTCTTTGTAGTGCATTCAATTGAAAATGGGTTGAAAAGGATTTGCGTTTATATTTACATCTAACACAATTTCCCAACTCATATGGAAATGGGGTTTGTAGATGGTCTATAATAAAAAAGCTGGGAATATAAAATATTACTTACTGTTACGGTTGTACAGGGGAAGAGGATGGCACAGACAGGTGGAACGTCGTTCAATTACTTTTTAATTACATCAATACACACACAATATGTTTATATATCTATATATATATATATATATATATATATATATATATATATATATACACACATATATACTGTATGTCAGCTCACGCTAAAGAAAGAAAAGTTGATGACGAATGCCGTGTTTTCAACAAGACATGGAGTGCCAAGTATTTCTTTACAAAAATTAAAGGTAAAGCCATGTGCTCAATTTGTGGTACACAGGTTTTTGGGTTGAAATAATATAATCTTAATCGCCGCCACACGACGAAGCACGAGGAAAAATACCGGAATCTCTCTGATGTAGAGCGCAGCGCGCGCAAGGGAGGCTGATGCGTTGATGGTAAAACCGCAAACCCAACAAGAACTTTTTGCCAAATTTCACAACGCCACAGCTGCAGCTGTCGGAGCAAGTTTCGGCATTTCTCACAAAATTTCCAGAAAAAGTAAAGACGTTTTCTGACTGAGAGTTTATTAAAGTGTGCTTATTGGACTCTGTTACGCTGATATGCCCGGAAAAGAGGGGCGCATTTGAGAACGTGTCACTCTCCCGACGCGCTGTAACGAGGCGGGTTGAGACCATCGCTGGAAACTTGGAGCTTCAGCTGAAGAACTGAATGGCCAACTTTGACTGTTTTTCGCTGGCTTTGGATGAGAGCTGCGATGTACGTGACACCGCCCAGCTGCTCATCTTCTTACGTGGGATAACTGCAGACTTTCAAATCACGGAGGAGCTGGCAGCCATGCAGTCAATTAAAGGAACAACTACAAGTAATGACTTCTTCACAGAGGTAAATGCGTATTTGGACATGTTAAGACTTATATGGGACAAGCTGGCAGGTGTGACAACAGATGGTTGTCCAAATCTGAGGGGAAAAATGTTGAACTTTTAAAGAAGATGCAGGATTGATTGATACTTTTATTAGTAGATTGCACAGTTCAGTACATATTCCGTGCAATTGACCACTAAATGGTAACACCCGGATAAGTTTTTCAACTTGTTTAAGTCGTGACAGAAGTTAACATTTTTGCATTGCATTATAATGTACATCAGGAAGTATTGTGTAAGACAGTGTTAAACATTAGTGAAGTGAAGTGAATTATATTTATATAGCGCTTTTCTCAAGTGACTTTAACCATGTTGTTGATACTGCAAGTAAAACAGTTCACTTTATCAGAGCGAGAGCTTTAAATCATAAACAATTGGTTGCACTTTTGGAGGAAAATGAGAGTGAACCTGGTGGTATAAGCTACCACAATAGCATCAGGTGACAGAGCCTAGGCAAAGTACTGAAACGTGGCTGGGACCTGAGAGACCAGATTCAGAATTTCTGTGGGAAGGAAGGACATGACATCCCAGAACTTTCAGATGAAGACTGTGTGGCAGACCTCGGATTCGCTGTGGATGTGACGGCACTCATGTACGAACTGAAATGTCAAACTGCAGTGCAAGGGCCTTTTTGTGCATGAGATGTACAGTGCGGTGACGGCGTTCATGAGAAAGTTGCAGCCTCTTTCAAGCCAAGTGAAGGACAACATTCCGACCCACTTGCCAACACTAAAGGAAGCCACAAGATCAGCCAATCACCTCCACAAGTACTAATGCAAGTTAGAAGCACTGCATGGAGAGTTTGAGGCGATTTCAAGATTTCAAAACTCTTGAGAGTGAAATGCACACAGTTTCTTCTCCCTTCAACTGCAGTGTGGACAATTCGCCAAGCGATGTTCTGATGGAGCTCATTGACCTGCAGTCTGACCTGCTCCTGGCAGAGCACTTCAGTTCAGTCTCACTGCTGGACTTTTACTCCTACCTCAAAGAGGAGAACTTTCCACACCTGAGGAGGCATGCTCAGAGGATTCTGGTCCTCTTTGGATCCACCTATGTATGTGAACAGACATCTTCTGTGATGAAGTTCAACAAATCTAAACACAGATCCTCCATCACCATACTTGCCAACCTTGAGACCTCTGATTTCGGAAGGTGGGGGGTGGGGGGTGGGGCGGAGGCATGGTTGGGGTGTGGTTAAGAAGGGTGGCGTATAATTCACCAACTCGAGTATTTCATATATATGTGTGAAATACTTGACTTTCCGAGAATTCTGGCTATATATATTTATTTTGTTATATATATTAATAAAATAAATAGTTGAATTTCCGACGGCACCTATCAAATACACAGTAATAAAAACACAGTTGTTCTATTAACTGTACTGTGCTTGCTGGTTACTAAAAAAACAAAAAAAACACTTACCTTTCACTATTTGAGTAACCTTTGTTCTGCCATTTGCGTATTGGCGAGCGATCTCCGAATCTGGGAACGTCCTTCACGGATTCGTTGTAGACATCCGCAAATGATAATGGGATGCTCCTTCCAGCTATCAGCATAGCCATCTTTGTCTCAGCATAAGATACACTATCGGGTCTCCATTTTGCGAGGTGGGCCATAATACTGGGTTGTGAACGATGCTGCGCTGCGGACGCTTTGTGCTTCGCTGACTGACCGTTCATGGCTGAGTACATCCGTTCGGCCGCCGTGTTCAATGGAGAAGTCTGTTCTACAAAATTTACAGGCAACATACCCCTTCCCTTTCGAACTCTCCTGGATAAACTGAAATTCTTGTTTCCAATCGTTCATGAACTTGCAAGCGTATTTGTTCATTTTGCTCGTCTACGGTGTAATATATTGGGTTGAAGTCAATAACCAGGCGACGTGATGAAGTTACGTCTCTTTACTGTGGGCTTCAGAACAGACTCCCTAATGCATGTTCCTTGACTGCACTTAAATGTAGAATATATTTACATTCTATCCTATGTACAGTAAATGGCAGTATTGTCCTGTTTAAGAGGGTCACAACATTGAGTCAGGTCTGTATGGAGCTGAAGGGGGCGTGGCCTCCAGCTCCGCCTGAATTTCGGGGGATTTTCGGGAGAAAATTTGTCCTGGGAGGTTTTTAGGAGAGGCGCTGAATTCCGGGAGTCTCCCAGAAAATCCGGGAGGGTCGGCAAGAGGGTCCATCACTGATGAGCACCTCTCAGCTTTCCTTGCATAGCCAGACATTCAGCCTGATTTCAATGCCCTTGTTCAAGCCCAGAACAGACCGGATTATTCGCACTGAAGAGGTAAAATGAAGTGGGAAACATAAGCTATTGTTTGTTGTATTTCGGTATAGTGTCAAAGCGCTTTGAGTACCTTGAAGGTAGAAAAGCGCTATACAAGTACAACCCATCCATCCATTTTCTACCGCTTATTCCCTTTTTGGGGTCACGGGGGGCGCTGGCGCCTATCTCAGCTACAATCAGGCGGAAGGCGGGGTACACCCTGGACAAGTCGCTCCCTCATCGCAGGGCCAACACAGATAGACAGAGAACATTCACACTCACATTCACACACTAGGGCCAATTTAGTGTTGCCAATCAACCTATCCCCAGGTGCATGTCTTTGGAAGTGGGAGGAAGCCGGAGTACCCGGAGGGAACCCACGCATTCACGGGGAGAACATGCAAACTCCACACAGAAAGATCCCGAGCCTGGATTTGAACCCAGGACTGCAGGACCTTCGTATTGTGAGGCAGATGCACTAACCCCTCTGCCACCGTGAAGCCCCAAGTACAACCCATTTATCCTTTATTTTTCCTTGTTTGTGGAACAAAGCTAAAGTGTGAAAAATAAATTGCAGTGATTCAATTATATTTTTGTTTTCTTATTTAAATTTCACATAGCCTAATATAAATATTTAAGGATTTAAAGTTTAAATAAAACCATCAAAAGCAATCTGCTTTTGTATAGAGTTAAGTTAGATTAAAATTATTAAAAAAAATGTTTTCACAGTATATGAAAAATATTGAGCAAAATTTAATTAAAATATTGTTGATATGGCCCTCCGGCAGTGCTCGGGTTATTCACACGGCCCCCGTAAAAAATTAATTGCCCACACCTGTGGTACAGGATGCAGGTTTGCACTGGCTTAAGCAAGCAAGTGTGTTGATTGCTGATTGAAAGACACATACCGAGAATCCGAGAATCCGGAGGGGGTCCAGGGAAGTGAGACACAGCTTACTTCAAAGGCAATGGAGGGTATTCTGAGGGGATAAGGAAAATGAGAAGGACAGGTGAGCACAAGGGCAGAGGTACACAGAGAGTAAGCTATAGACGTATAACACTGGACCATACAGACGGCTACGTTCTGGCATTGGAACGCAGGTTGTGCTGGTCTAAATAGTTGGCTGTGTCATCAGCTTCAGGTGCGTTGATGGTTTATTTGGAACCGCTGTGCTGGAGCGCGTCCACGGCAGAAGAGGAGGGGCGCGTGCACGAGTGCGTGCCGCGGAGAGGAGTGCGCCTGGGAGCGCGCATGAGGGCGCGCAGAGGAATGCGCCGCGCCATATCAGATAGTTTATTTTACATTTTCTCATATTTGTGTAACTATTTTACTTCTGTGATTGATTTTAGGCTACCAAATGTGCATTTTAATGTGATAAACATGGCTGAAATACTCATGACATGCTTCAACTGCCGCATTTACTTGACATACTGAAAAACATGCTGAAGAAAATAATGCAGACTGAAAGTGTATGCAAGTCGTTGTGGCAAATGTAAAATTAAATTTAAATGCCAGTCATGTAAAGACAAAAATAAAACACACTGACTTGAAGGAGAGAAAAAGGCAAAAAAACAAAACAAAGTGAGTGCTGCAGGAAGGAGTTTTTTTTTTTTTCTTTGCCAAGACCTCATGACAGTCTTCTAGCACCAAATCAGGATGTTCTCTGCCATCCTCGGGGACGTTTCCATGGCCAAACAACACAACAATAACTTTCCCACCGCCTCTTCGACTTGTGAGGTCAAGGAAGCAAGACTTTAAAAATATTTGCAGTATTTGAGCCTCCAAACTACATCAATTTAAAGCATTCAGTAAAGGCTCAATGAAGTCTGGCATGCATAATCATGTCCATTTTGGCTGTAATCTCAGTAAATATTATAGTGACTAGAATAAATGAAGCTTCTATTAAAAGAGACTTCACTTAAAACTGCGTTATTTCATTGATTGATTTGATTTGATTTGATTTGTAAGTTAGTCACAGATGCAGCAGAAGTGGCATCAAGGTGGCTGTGGATCAGGAGGGGAGAGGCGTGGCATGTAGGGCAGTAGCGCTACCTGGACACAGGCTGGGGCCTGATCAACCCTGGCTGGGTCGCCTAGGGGAGGGGGTCTGATTGTTGAAAGACCCGAAACCCCCTGTGATCCTAGGTTACATCACTGAGGATGTGTCCAGTTGCACCATTGGTGTATTTAAAAAGTTGCTTTTCTGGGACAACCAGTGACTACCAGGAACAGTCTGGTTGACCACCAAGTATAGATTGGTGACAGCTGGAGAGACAGCGGACAGCCCGGAAAGACGGCACCGGGGCAGTGAGGGGTAGCATCCCGAGCTGCACCTTCTGAGAGGAAGGAACCCACAACAAGCTACGAATCGACCTACAGGAAATATACCCCCAGGGATTCCCGAGAGGGGGGGCGGAAGAGAATCCCACTGGACGGATCAAAGGTTGACGACACATGGCAATGGTAACACGACGACGACTATGGAATGCATATGTGGGAAGGTATGCAAGAACCGACATGGCCTGCGGATCCACCAGGCCAGGATGAAGTGTATGCAGAAGGTGGTAGAATCACAGCGCACAGGAACTACGCCTGGTGAGACGCAGGAGGAGCCAGGCCCGGAGTCACCCCACAGTGCCCGGAGCCTCCAGGTGATGCAACCACCAGAAGCACACAGGACATCAGAACATCGTCGGGTAAAGTGGCCCCAAGCTAGCAAGGAGAAAGAGTGGCTCCAGTTTGATGAAGATGCTGATACCATCTTGGAAACAACAGCCAAAGGGGACGCTGATCGACGCCTCAAGACGATGACCACGATCATCATCAGCCTCGCTGCAGAGAGGTTTGGACTTGAGGAGAAGCGGGCAGCGAAGCCCCCCTACATCATGAACAATAGAGCGAGTAAAATCCATCAGCTCAGGCAGGAACTGAAGTGTTTAAGACAGCAGTTCAAGGTTGCACGTGAAGAGGATAGGGGGCCTCTTGCGGAACTACGTTGTATAATCCGCAAGAAGCTAATAACCTTGAGGAGAGCGGAGTGGCATAGGAGGAGGAGGAAGGAAAGGTCCAGGAGGAGAGCTGCCTTTCTGGCGAATCCCTTTGGAGTCACAAAACAGCTGCTAGGACAGAAGCGAAGCGGTAGACTGGCCTGCTCCAAAGCTGAGGTCGACCACCACCTCAAGCAAATTTACAGCGATGGATGCAGAGAACAAGACCTAGGCCCCTGCAGGTCCTTGATCAATCCACCAACACCAACGCTTGACTTCGATGGGAAAGAGCCCGGCTGGAAGGAAATCCAGGAGGTGGTCCGCAGGGCAAGGACGAGCTCTGCTCCAGGGCCCAGTGGAGTACCTTATAAGGTCTATAAGAACTGTCCAAGACTACTCCACAGACTCTGGAGAATCTTGAAGGTGATCTGGAGGAGGGGCAAGGTAGCAGACCAGTGGAGACAGGCAGAGGGTGTGTGGATCCCAAAGGAGGAGAAGTCTAAGAACATCAATCAGTTCCGAACCATCTCGTTGCTGAGTGTTGAAGGGAAGATCTTCTTCAGCCTCATGGCCAGGCGACTGACAGACTACCTCCTGAAGAACTCCTACATTGATACATCGGTCCAGAAAGGAGGGATCCCAGAGGTATCTGGATGTCTGGAGCACACAGGCGTGGTCACTCAGCTCATCAGGGAAGCCAGGGAGAATAAGGGGGACCTGGCTGTTCTGTGGCTGGACCTCGAAAATGCCTATGGATCCATACCCCACAAGCTGGTCGAAGAGGCACTGAATCGGCATCACATTCCAAAGAAGTTCAGAGACCTCATTCTGGACTACTATGCCAACTTCCATCTAAGAGTCTCCTCCGGAAAAACAACCTCCGACTGGCACAGGCTTGAAAAGGGGATCATCACTGGCTGTACGATCTCAGTCATCCTCTTTGCGCTCGCCATGAACATGCTGGTGAAGTCTGCGGAAGTTCAGTGCAGAGGTCCCCTCTCCAGGTCTGGAGTCCGGCAGCCACCCATCCGAGCCTTCATGGACGACCTGACAGTGACCACTACATCCGTCCCAGGTTGCAGGTGGATCTTGAATGGCCTTCAGGAGGTGATTTCCTGGGCTCGCATGAACTTCAAGCCGGCCAAGTCGAGGGTCCTAGTGCTAAAGAAAGGAAAGGTTACTGGCAAGTTCTGCTTCTCACTTGGCACCACCAAAATACCATCACTCACCGAGGAACCTGTGAAGAGCTTGGGAAAGGTGTTTAATTGCAGCCTGAGAGACGCAGCCTCCACAAGATCGACCAACCAAGACCTGGAGACCTGGCTGACCGTGGTGGATAAGTCTGGCCTTCCTGGCAAGTTCAAGGCCTGGATTTACCAGCACGGGATTCTGCCTCGGATCCTCTGGCCCCTCATGGTGTACGAAGTCCCCATTTCAACGGTGGAAGGCTTTGAGATGAGGGTCAGTAGGTTCCTGCGCAGGTGGCTAGGACTGCCGCGAAGCCTGAGCAGCATTGCTCTATACGGGCATAACAACAAACTGAAGCTCCCCATCAGCAGCCTGAGCGAGGAGTTCATGGTGACACGGTCCAGGGAGCTCCTACAGTATCGGGAGTCCAGTGACCCAAAGGTTGCACAGGCTGGGATTGAAGTCAGGACGGGGCGGAAGTGGAGAGCTGTCGAGGCTGTGGATGTTGCAGAGGCAAGGCTACGGCAAAAGGTTTTGGTGGGAACAGTGGCGCAGGGGAGATCTGGCTTAGGTAGCAGAAGAACACCTCGCTATGACAAGGCGCAGGGGAAAGAGAAGAGGTCACTGATCCTCGAGGAAGTGCGAGCAGGAGTTGAGGAAAGGCGAGCCTGCCAGATGGCGGGAATGCGGCAACAGGGCGCCTGGACGAGATGGGAACAAGTATCAGAGCGTAAGGTCACATGGACCGAGCTCTGGAAAGCCGAACCCCATCGAATAAAGTTCTTGATCCAGGCGGTCTACGATGTGCTGCCAAGTCCATCCAACCTCTTCACCTGGGGAAAGGTGGAGACACCAGGGTGCCCCCTCTGCCAGAGGAGAGGAACCTTGGAGCACATCCTAAGCTGTTGTCCAAAAGCCCTGGGTGAAGGGCGGTACCGCTGGCGACATGACCAGGTCCTGAAGGCCATAGCTGATGCCATCTGCAGGGGAGTCAGTCACAGCAAGAGCCTCCGCCCAGTGAAGAGTACTGCTTTCATCAGAGCTGGGGAGAAGTCAACACCGGCTGCCCGGAACACCTCGTCTGGCCTGTTGGCAACAGCACGCGACTGGGAGCTGTCAGTTGATCTGGGAAAGCAGTTGAAGTTCCCTGACGTGGTTGCTAAAACAACACTAAGGCCAGATATTGTGCTCACCTCAGTGGCCTCCAAGCAGGTAATCCTCTTGGAGCTCACAGTGCCTTGGGAGGACCGTATGGAGGAGGCCAATGAGAGGAAGAGTGCAAAGTACTCTCAGCTTGTGGAGGAGTGTCGGAGCAATGGGTGGCGAGCGATGTGCCGGCCGGTTGAAGTGGGGTGTCGAGGGTTTGTGGGCAAATCTCTCTGCAGGGCCTACAGAATGCTTGGCATCACAGGGGCCAGCCAGCAAAGGGCCATGAAGTTAGTCACAGATGCAGCAGAAGTGGCATCAAGGTGGCTGTGGATCAGGAGGGGAGAGGCGTGGCATGTAGGGCAGTAGCGCTACCTGGACACAGGCTGGGGCCTGATCAACCCTGGCTGGGTCGCCTAGGGGAGGGGGTCTGATTGTTGAAAGACCCGAAACCCCCTGTGATCCTAGGTTACATCACTGAGGATGTGTCCAGTTGCACCATTGGTGTATTTAAAAAGTATGTTTTAACACATTAAACAAACCAATGTTTTTTTTCACTGAAAGGGACAAGAGGTAGAATGGATGGATGGATGGATGGACTATTTATTGTATTTACGTATGTAGTTTCTAACATACCTTATATAAATGTTCATTACTTTCTATTCTATTAAACATTGCTATCTGCTGGTGAATCTTGTGTATTACAAGGCAATTTATATACGGTGTGTGTGTGTTTATATATATATATATATATATATATATATATATATATATATATATATATATATATATATATATATATATATATATATATATATATATATATATATATATATACCGATTGTAGCTGAGATAGGCGCCAGCGCCCCCCGCAACCCCAAAAGGGAATAAGCGGTAGCAAATGGATGGATGGATGGATGAATATATATATATATATATATATATATATAAATATATATATATATATATATATATATATATATATATATATATATATATATATACATATATACACACACACACATCTGTACTGTTATCAATAAATCTACAACTAGTTGATTGGCTGAAAGCTTCTCTATAGATATACAAAAAGCTAAATTTGTCTTTAATTGTCGTCTTTAAAGTGACCTCATCTTACAAGGTAGGATAATGGCCTCCATGCAAGGTTGAAGAGATTTATTGAATGGTTTATCCTGCCCTATCAGTAACATATTAAATGTATATTAAAAAATAAAACATAGCATGTTAAAAGGAATACAATGATAAGCTCTGATGGAGGTTTTCAATACTGTAGATTTTTTAACTCTTAACCATGTTGTCCATGTCAAATAGATCAAAAAATGTCTGGCGTGTGATAAAAAGTCTTGGTTTTGTTTTTCTCAACCTTATATTTGGAAAATGTGGTGACCTCAGATTTCTTCTAAGCTGTGATTTCAAGTGCTCTGAATTGTTGAACCTTGTGGATCAATAAAGTGTGTTTAAATTGAAGTCTAAATTACTCATGAAGTTGTCTAATTTCCATAAACAAACACTGGATTGATGGCAGTAGGTTTACGAACATAACTTCTCTCCACAAAAAAGTAGACCTTGGTTCCACAAACAATGCGTTGAAAGCAATATAATTGTTCTGTCTTCATTTGACCTCAACACATTTATGAAACAAATAATATTGCCATGGATCCTATTGATTATGAAAGATCAGGATGTTTCTCTAGAATAAAACTCCTGTCACCGTCACAAAGATAATTACCATTTGTTTTTGTGAATGCTTTGTACTTATTATACACTTTCTCATTTCAAAAAATAAATGGTCATGTGTTTACAAGTACACTTCCTTAACAATGCTGTCAAACTTTTATGTCTACATATGAAAATGTCATATTCACAAATCCAGATTAATGTCATGTAAACCAAATATTGTTTTCATTTTATTCTGAAATAATAAACATATCTACTGCATATCTAACTCACTAATGATGAAAAAGAAAAACAAAAAGGTCATGAAAACTTCCCACATTCTTAAAAACATTAAAAACAAGTAATAAGAAGTAATACTTAAATTTCTTTCTCATGTTTCTAGTTTCTTTTTTCGGTAGATATGTCTCAATATTCTAAGGAATCTGCTCTCAAACGTTGCGACCACTTCTCTGAAAACAGCAAGAACTCGACTCGGTGTAAAAAACAAGGTGAGTATGGCTCCCTGCTCTTTGTGCACCGTTTTCATGGATAGGTTGGCCCTACGAGAGGATTGTGTCCACCAGTTACAGCAGAGTAATCTCGTAACTAATCTCTTCAACTTCACTATGAATTGATTAACGTGGACCCCGACTTAAACAAATTGAAAAACTTATTCGGGTGTTACCATTTAGTGGTCAATTGTACGGAATATGTACTGTACTGTGCAATCTACTGATAAAAGTTTCAATCAATCAATCAATCAATAGGACACATTTGCTAGCGTTAGCTGTAGTTAGCTGACTAGCCCAGTTTATAGCAGAACTAAGTAGCCTACAAGCCATGGTGAACCGGTTGAGACATATGACAGATTTAGCCCTTTAGTTAGTCCTACACCCCAGTATACCGGCCACCACACTGTAGTCATAGGGGACTCCAATAATCGGAACATACAGCTTAGCAAACAAGTCATAATTAAGTATATTCCCAGGGTCAGAGCACCTGACATTGAAGCTAATCTTAGGGAGCTAACTCGCAACAGGCTTAGTAAACACATATGACAGGCTACTCGCACCACTAGCTACGCGAACATAGTTGTACACGTTGGCTCCAATGACATTAGAATGAAACAGTCAGAGATTACAAAGAGGAACATAGCTAGAATTTGTAATCTTGCTAAAAAGATGTCCAGGCATGGAGTACTTGTCTCTGCCCCCCTGCCTGCGAGAGGCAATGATGAGAGGTATAGTAAATTAGTTTTGCTTAACAAGTGGCTGGCTAGTTTTTGTAAAGAACGGGGACTAACGTTTATTCATAATTGGCCCTCTTTCTGGGGCAAACAGGGCTTGCTGATGAAGGACGGCCTTAACCCTAACCGGGAAGGCACCTTCACTCTATCTCGGAACATAGATTACTGTTTGAGTCACACTTGACTAACTGTGCTAGAGCAAAATCAGACACAGGCAATTACAGTGTCTGTTAGTCCGGGTGAGGAGTCAGTTAGGCTTGAACTAACCAGCGCCTGGCAGGAAAATCCCTGCACACATAGCATTTCTCCTAGAATAATACACAACTCACATAATGTTTTTTTCTGTAGTGACTGTGCCAGATGTGAACATGCATTCTACCGAGGTGGAAAATTAGGAATCATTCAATCTATCGCAGCACCAAGCAAATAATCTCAAGATACCCATCATATCAATTCCTAGATGTGATCGAAATTATTTAAGGCACACTACACAAAATAAATATAACGTTATTAATATCAGTATTACGGATACCATTAACAATAATTCCTCAAAACAGCCCACTACCTATAATATGGGCTTTTTAAACACCAGATCATTGTCTCCCAAAACTACCGTATTTCCTTGAATTGCCGCAAGGCATATAGTATGCGCCTGCCTTGAATTACTGCCGGGTCAAACTCGCTTCCCAAAATAATTAGCGCATGCTTAGTATTATCGCCTGGTCAAACTCGTGACGTCACGAGTGACACTTCCCCTGTCATCATTTTCAAAATGGAGGAGGTTGATTTCAATAACGGTAATTTGAAATCGTATAAAGGGAAGAAGATTAAGAGCTATTCAGTAGGATTTAAGGTCCCAGCTTACATCACACTCAAATTTTTACTGCATACCTTTGGTAAGTGCCGGAGTGAGAAGAGGTTTTAAAATAATTAGCGCATACTTACTTTTACCGCATGCCTTTGGTAAGCGCAAGAGTGAGAAGAGGTTTTAAATTAATTAGCGCCCCGGGGGAAATTGAAGGAAATACGGTATATAAGTTATTGAGGTCATTAGAGAAAACAATCTTAACGTCATTGGTCTCACAAAACCTGGCTAAAATCAGATGAATCTTTCCCGCTTAGCGACACATCTTCTCCTAACTATACAAATGCACATATTATTACATTTACTGTATCATATTGTTGAAATAAAGTAGGAGGACACATAGTCCTTCTGAACATTTGCAATAAAAGTGCCTATATTGCAATATGAATTAATTCCAGTAACAACTCTCTTTAATGACCATTGTTCAACATTGTTCACTCTTTAATGACCATTGTTCAACATTTTTCACGTTTGAATGACCATTGTTCACCACTGTTCACTCTTTAATGACCATTGTTCAACATTTTTCACGTTTAAATGACCATTGTTCACCACTGTCCACTCTTTAATGACCATTGTTCACGCTATCTGGGATTGTCTGCTAGCGATGAAAGAAATAAGTATGTGGGGATCGATACTGACATATCAGTGCCACCGGTACCAGATCTTTATGCTCCAATATCTGGGGCGTTATAGCTCGGTTGGTAGAGCGGCCCTGCCAACAACTTGAGGGTTGCAGGTTCGATCCCCGCTTCCGCCATCCTAGTCACTGCTGTTGTGTCCTTGGGCAAGACACTTTACCCACCTGCTCCCAGTGCCACCCACACTGGTTTAAATGTAACTTAGATATTGTGTTTCACTATGTAAAGTGCTTTGAGTCACTAGAGAAAAAGCGCTATATAAATATAATTCACTTCACTTCACTATCTGTTCTCATATCAAAATATACTGCAATGAGGTGGTGAATTGTCCAGGGTGTACACCGCCTTCCGCCCGATTGTAGCTGAGATAGGCACCAGCGCCCCCCGCGACCCCAAAAGGAATAAGCGGTAGAAAATGGATGTATGAATGGATGGATGGAAATCAAAATATAGATATTTCTGATACTTTAGTTATTTGATATGATGTATATCAATAACTAAATCATTGCTGAGATCTTGTCTAATGCTATTAGTAAGGTCTACTAAACATAACACACAGAATTTAATTTAAATAAGATAAATAAGATCTGATTTGCGGCTTTCACCGCAATGAGCTACTAGAAGCTCCATCTGTCCCGTGCACAAGCGTGAAGATTTAACCCAATATTCATAAACAAAATGAACAAAATTTGTTTTGTCATAGTACCGTCTAACTTATCACGTTATTACTTATAACAAAAATATTCTGAGTGCGTTCAACACTGGTTATCTAGCCATAAAACACTGAGGCTACCTTTTTTTGTTGGTGTTTTTAAAAATACTGGTATATACCGTATACCGGGATTCGGAATAAAAATACTATAGTATCAGTTTTGGTCCATATTTCTCAGCCCTAGTATATATATATATATATATATATATATATATATATATATATATATATATATATATATATATATATATCAATTTTGAAAAAGACGTTTTCAGGCTATGTCTGTGCTTACTTGCTAAGCTTGAACGCTATACGTCAAAGAAAACATTTTATTTTGAAATCATAACCGGTTTTGAAAAAGTTGTATTATAATCAAAATACCAAATTATACATACAGTAGAATCGGGCAGAATAGGGCTTAGTGCATGTGCCTCACAATACAAAAGGTCCTGAGTTCGATTCCAGGACTCGGGATCTTTCTGTGTGAAGTTTGCATGTTCTCCCTGTGACTGCGTGGGTTCCCTCCAGGTACTCCGGCTTCCTCCCACTTCCAAAGACATGCACCTGGGGATAGGTTGATTGGCAACACTAAATGGTACCTAGTGTGTGAATGTGGGTGTGAATGTCTATCTGTGTTGGCCCTGTGATGAGGTGGTGACTTGTCCAGGGTGTACCCTGCCTTTTGCTCAAGTGCAGTTGGGATAGGTTCCAGCACCCCCGCGACCCTGAGAGGGACAAGTGGTAGAAAATGGATGGATGGGATATTTGCTTTAAATAAATTGAGCACTCCCCCGGTAGTAAAATAGATTGATGGACTTTCTTATTTTATTCTTTTGACTTTCTTATCTCATGATTATGACTTTTTATCTCATAATTTCGAATTTTTTTTCTCAAAATTATTACTTTTTATCTCATAATTTCGACTTTCTTATCTCACGATTATGACTTTATCTTTTATTTTTGACTTTTCATCTCATAACATTATTTTTTTTAAATCTCATAACCTTGTTTTTTTAATCTTGTAATCTTGATTTTTTTTAATCTCATAATCTTGATTTTGTCATAATTTTAACTTTTTTATCTCATAATTTAGGGGTTTTTTTATGTCAAAATCTTGACTTTTTTTAATTTCATAATTTTGACTCTAATCGCGTACTTTTAACTTTTTAATGTCAGAATTTTGAGTACCTCATAATCTTGATTTTTTATATCATAATTTCAATTTTCAAATCTCCTAATTTTGACTTTCTATTTTCTAATTATGACTTACCTTTGGGGTATTTTTTGTGTGTTTGTTGGAAAAAGGCATCCATGATTCAGTGCATAATAATGCCATCATTTGTTTCACTCTGTGAGTTTGTATTGTTTGAAGACAAACTAGGTATATTTTCATCA
>NC_084615.1:48269777-48292277 GCF_033978795.1 Nerophis ophidion
CTGAGAAAATAATGTGTGTGTTTACCTTGGATTCATAACCAGTGAGGAACTTCATCTCAATGGACCTCTTCAGAACGCCTTCTCGGTCACCGTCAGCGGCCGAGCGGATCACCTGCAACATGTCATCATATATGATGATAACGACAACAATATCACACAAGAGTTCTCAGTGAACATGGCGCTGCTTACTTCTATGTAGATGTCGGTGAAGCTTTGATCGAATCCTCTGGTGGCTCCAAAGTCAAGCAGCGCCACCTGCAGACAAACAAAAAGGGGTGTCGTACTTGGAGGAAGCAGCGGGGTGGCAGTCTTCTCTTTCCAGAAGGACTCACCCTGTGCGTTTGTGGGTCGTACAGGAAGTTGGACCAATTAGGGTCGGTTTGCATGTACCGGAACTCAAACAGCTCTCTGAGGCACAGGGTGAGGATGTTCTCACAGATCTGGAACAAAACACAGGTGGTGCACTTCCATCTCTTTCCACTACACGTCCTCCTCACACAAACGATGAGGAGTCCATACCGTGTTCTTCAGCTCCTGGGGTAGGCCCTCGGCCTGGTCCAGGGGAAACCCGGGGACCAGTTCTGTGGTGAGAACATGGCTGCTGCACAGCTCGTCGATCACCTGTGGTACGTAAAAGAAGGGATGGTCCTTCAGAAGATCCCTAAGACACACAAGGAGACGTTTCAATCAATTGTTTGACGGTAAATGTAAAAACTGTCCGCAAGCGTTCCAAAAAGCAGCAATAATGCAATCATTGCAATTAAACAGTATGTACAGAAGTATTGGTAAACAGGAATTGAGAAACTATTATTAGATACTCTCTTTGCAGCTAAAACAACTACCACTCCATCAACAAGATTGTTTTTTTTTTCAAAAATAATTTTGATTTATGTCCATTTTTTTATTCTAAATATGTTTGCTCCCAAACATATATTATATAAACATGGTAGGCTGCGACACCACCTATCTTGCCCTTTCGCATCTCAACCCCGTTTCCATATGAGTTGGGAAATTGTGTTGGATGTAAATATAAACGGAATACAATGATTTGCAAATCCTTTTCAACCCATCCATATTCAATTGAATGCACTACAAAGACAAAATATTTGATTTTCAAACTCATACATTTTTTTTCCCACGCAAATAATAATTAACTTAGAATTTCATGGCTGCAACATGTGGCGAAGTAGTTGGGAAAGGGCATGTTCACCACTGTGTTACATCACCTTTTCTTTTAACAACACTCAATAAACGTTTGGGAACTGAGGAAACTAATTGTTGAAGCTTTGAAAGTGGAATTCTTTCCCATACTTGTTTTATGTAGAGCTTCAGTCGTTCAACAGTCCGGGGTCTCCGCTATCGTATTTTACGCTTCATAATGCGCCACACATTTTCGACGGGAAACAGGTCTGGACTGCAGGCGGGCCAGGAAAATACCCGCACTCTTTTTTTACGAAGCCACGCTGTTGTAACACGTGCTGAATGTGGCTTGGCATTGTCTTGCTGAAATAAGCAGGGGCGTCCATGAAAAAGACGGCGCTTAGATGGCAGCATATGTTGTTCCAAAACCTGTGTTTACCTTCCAGCATTAATGGTGCCTTCACAGATGTGTAAGTTACCCATGCCTTGGGCACTAATGCACCCCCATACCATCACAGATGCTGGCTTTTGAACTTTGCGTCGATTACAGACTGGATGGTTCGCTTCCCCTTTGGTCCGGATGACACGATGTCGAATATGTCCAAAAACAATGTGAAATGTGGACTCGTCAGACCACAGAACACTTTTCCACTTTGCATCAGTCCATCTTAGATGATCTCGGGCCCAGAGAAGCCGGCGACATTTCTGGATGTTGTTGATAAATGGCTTTCGCTTTACATAGTAGAGCATTAACTTGCACTTACAGATGTAGCGATGAACTGTATTTAGTGACAGTGGTTTTCTGAAGTGTTCCTGAACCCATGTGGTGATATCCTTTAGAGATTGATGTCGGTTTTTGATACAGTGCCGTCTGAGGGATCGAAGGTCACGGTCATTCAATGTTGGTTTCCGGCCATGCCGCTTACGTGGAGTAATTTGTCCAGATTCTCTGGACCTTTTGATGATATTATGGACCGTAGATGTTGAAATCCCTACATTTCTTGCAATTGTACTTTGGGAAACGTTGTTCTTAAACTGTTTGACTATTTGCTCACGCAGTTGTGGACAAAGGGTGTACCTCGCCCCATCCCTTCTTGTGAAAGACTGAGCATTTTTTGGGAAGCTGTTTTTATACCCAACCATAACACCCACCTGTTCCCAATTAGCCTGCACACCTGTGGGATTTTCCAAATAAGTGTTTGATGAGCATTCCTCAACTTTATCAGTATTTATTGCCATCTTTCCCAACTTCTTTGTCACGTGTTGCTGGAATCAAAATCTAAAGTTAATGATTATTTGCAAAAAAAAAAATGTTTATCCATTTGAACATCAAATATGTTGTCTTTGTATCATATTCAACTGAATATGGGTTGAAAATGATTTGCAAAGCACTGTCTTCGGTTTATATTTACATCTAACACAATTTCCCAACTTATATGGAAACAGGGTTTGTATACAGCGGAACCCTCCTTGCCCAAGCATGCCCTCTTGTTGGAGTAAAAATAGTTGGGGTTTTGGCACCAGCTGTTAAGACTAGATCTGACCAATCTAAGTCTATGAGCGTGAACTGATGAAGCCTACCCGGATGAGAGGCAAAACATCATACCTACCATTGTCCTGTTTGACTTATTTCACTTGATCAAACATTTTCTAACATTCCACACTACTTGATAAAAGCATGCATAATTCCTGATGTTACCATGTCAGTAGTGAAAAAGTTTTATCAGGACAACCCAAGTCTACATACTTATTGTCCACAAGCGTATCAGAAAGATATATAGATGAAGAAAAGTGAGTGCAAGAGACATACTTGTCATAAAAATACACATTCTCAAATCCAGTGTACTAGTTTTAAATTGCACTTGATCCTATGCATTCAGAAAATAAAAAAAACACTTATAAAACTGCTGTGATATATCAATAACCTTTTTTTTTACTTTATGCATTGTTTGTTTGAAGACTAAGAAAGCTCACCTAAATTTCTTAGCACACTGAGCTTCTCTGATGTAGTCGCACTCCAGCGCTAACTCTCTCCTCATCACGTCTATCAGGTGCTCTGGAAACAAGCCTGCAAGCCATGGTGACACACAGATATGTAATACATGTATGTATAGTGTCTAGTGTGTGTGTGGGGGTGTACCTTCAGGCAATGCATTGCTCATATTCAGCACAGTCATCAGATTGTTGACGTCACTGTTGATGCTTTGGGCTACGCCAGGATACTGAGGTACAGCAGGAAAGGATTAATAATTAATAAAAATAATATATTCATATCTCACGGCTGCACCAAGACATGAAGTAAATGAAAAGGTGGAGGTGAAAGACAAGTGATGAATATATTATACAACAAAAGTAAAACAAGTTGAAATACTATTACATTGCAATATAACAGCATTATGCTAGGTATTAAAAAAAAACGGGCGCATATATGTATATGTATTAATTCCCATCCATCAATTTTCTACCGCTTATTCCCCTTGGGGTCACAGGGGGGCGCTAGTGCCTATCTCAGCTACAATCGGGTGGAAGGCGGTGTGCACCCTGGACAAGTCGCCACCTCATCGCAGGACCAACACAGATAGACAGACAACATTCACACTCACATTCGCACACTAAGGATCATTTAGTGTTGCCAATCAACCTATCCCAGGTGCATGTATTAATTACAAAATATAATATAAATATAATATACATATTAAGTATTAAAACATACAATTAATTGTTTATATAAAAGGAATTACTAAAAATGTTTATAATAATTTTGAAATTATATATTATCATGTGTTAGTAAAAATAAAGGTCTCCCCCCAATAAATGCTTTCTAATTATATTAGTAGGGGAATAAATTACCCAAAAAATTACCGGTACATTATAACATTTTTGATCAATATTATGCTGTACAAATATAAAAATAAGTTATCTCTTACACCTGTTACTCTCTGTGGTTGAGTTGATACTTAATGACGAAACTTCTTTTAAAAATTGAGGAAACGTGTTACAAAATGTGGGAATGTAAAAAAAAAAATCTTACGATGAAGATCATGAAGTTGGTGAAAGGAAGCTACGGGTCTTTTTTGTTGTGTATACAAAGGAAACAAACATAGAGGCTTCTACCCCGACGTGTGTGTTTTGTATAAACTTACACACACACTAACCACAACACGCGTGCACACAAGAAGTGTAAAAGCTCCACCTGGATTTTCATGGCCACCTCCCGGCCATCCTTCAACCGGGCCAGGTGTACCTGACCGATGGACGCGGCGGCAAATGGACGCTCCTCGAAGAACTCCAGCTTGTCTCGCCAGTTTGGACCCAAGTCATTGTTCAACGCTTTCTGCACAGCATCAAAACAAACACACACATGTGCAGTGCATACTGTATAAGCGGGTTTATTTCATTTCTGATGTCTGAACACTAAGCAAAATTTTGAAGACAACTTCGCATTGAATAACATGAGAAGTGTCTCTATACTTTTGTACCAGGTATTTTGCAAGTATTTATGACAGTATCCAGTATATAAATATGAAAAATAAATCATGTTCTAATAATAGGGTCATAATGTGAAGTTAATTACCATCATTTGTTTGATGGGCATGAAGTCGGCACTCTGCCGCACTCGATCAAATATCTTTGCCAGCTGCGGGTTGATGAACGCATCATCTGAAAAAGAAAATAATTATCCATGTTTAACAACCAAATATTGGATTCTAAACATTGATTTAACATTATTATTGTCAAGAAGATCATGAAAATGTGACTTGAGTATTGTAATAGTAATAGTCAAAGATGTAGCAGTCAAATACTTTTATGTTCAGTAATAAACCTTAAGTGAATCAAGATTTGGCAAGTTTAAGCGCCTCCCACATTTTCCAGTCTTTGATCCTGCAATGACTAAATATTAGTAAATTAACACACACTTAGGAGAAAGTGATCAATTATTACGAACAAAAGAGGAGTGTTCAATGTTTTGAAAGCAGGAACTCTGTGTTTTAATCGACTGTACACTGTAAAAAAAAATCTTATTTTTATGGTTAATTTACTCTAAATTTCTACTGTAATTTTTCATTTTTTTTTAAATAGGTTATAAAACTGTAGAATTGAAGACATTATCTGTAAATAAACAAACCGCCTGTTGTTTTAAGTAATATGACAGTAATGACAAACTATGTATATTTCAATTTTTTTTTACAGAAAAATACCAAATTATTATACATATCATTTTCTGTTTTCTCAAATTACTTTCAAATTCATGTAAAATTACAGTAATTAACTTTCATTAAATATGTAGCTTGTTATATAAAAGTCTATGTCCATACTAACAATCCAACAGTTTTATATGTAATTTTAAGGTAAATCTTATTTTTTTAATATCTATGTGTATTTTTACAACAAAGTTGAAAAAAATATGTAGCCTGTTATATGAAAGTTAATGCTCATACTAACAATTTAACATTTTTCTCTGTAATATTACATACGTTGGTGACTGCAAGACATACTTGATCAACAGCCAACAGCCATACAGGTCAGACTGACCGTGGCCGTACAAACAACTTTGACACTGTTACAAATATGCGCCACACTGTGAACCCACAGGGGGGGGGTTTGTAGGGAGGCGGAGGGGAGCCCAGAAGAGTTAGGGCTACATTGAATTTTGGGTATTTATTCTTTTGTGTTCATGTTGTGTTACGGTGAAGATGTTCTCCCGAAATGTGTGTCATTCTTGTTTGATGTGGGTTCACAGTGTGGCGCATATTTGTAAAAGTCTTAAATTTGTTTGTACAGCCACCCTCAGTGTGACCTGTAGGGCTGTTGATCAAGTATGTCTGGCAGTCACTATTGTATGTCTGCCGAAGCCTTGTACACCGTGCGCCCAAGTCGGCAAGTCGAGCAAACGCGACGAAAGGTTGTAGAGGTTGATAAAGGCAGCGGTGTCACGGCACGCCCGTAGTACTTCTTTTCCGGGCATAAAATCAAAACAATCCTACGGGAGGGTCACCGAAAGTCTCTCGATAAAATCGGTAGGATTGGCAAGTATGTTGCTAGGGCGGATTAGCCATTCAAAAATCTGTAAAATAATGGTATTTTTCTGTGGAACTGCCAGCATTGTCACTTCCTTAAAGGTGGTTGATCGTAATAATTTGGAAAAACTCTGTAGAATAAAGGTATTTTTCTGCAGAACGGTTTGCATCGTCACTTTATTAAAGGTGGCTGATCGTAATAATTTAGTAAAAATCTGTAAAATTACGATATTTTTCCGCAAAACGTTTCATGAAAATTTCTGTAAATATGTTTTTGATCATTATTTGGTTTACAATATTTTACTTTAATTTTATGGTTTTTGTTTGGCGGCTGTAGCTGCCAGTAGACCACCGTTTTTTTTACTGAATATTTTTTTACAGTGTAGCGCTGATCCTCTAACTGTACCGTACCGTAGCACTGCTTTCATTGATTGATTGAACATTTTATTAGTAGATTGCACAGTACAGTACATATTCCGTACAATTAACCACTAAATGGTAACACCCGAATAAGTTCTTCAACTTGTTTAACTCGGGGTCCACGTTAATCAATTCACTGGTACACATGCACCAGTCATTAGTGCTTTCATATAAACTAAATGATATGAGAAACATACCTGTATGAAATATCATAAATACTACCGGTAGATCTGATACAATTCTATGATTATTGGATATCGGTCCAGTTACTTACAGGGGTAGTTTTGTCAAGAGTGCATTATATAATACTGATTGGAAAGTTAACGCTCTTCAGGTATCTGCCTGCCCTAAGCTTGCAAACAACCACTTGAACATGAAAAATATCGATCTGATCACAGAAGTATTGACAAAATTGGGTAAATTGGGACACAAAGCACGATTTGGAGACCCTCCCACCCAACATTTTCTTACACTTAAATTTTATTTCCCTTAAGCTTGATTTTAATTTCATATTAGGGGAGAATAATTAATCAACAATTAATTTTTTTCGCCGCAAAATAACAAATTTAACATAACTTGAACATAAATTTGCAAACATTGTTCCCAGCACTCCCACCGAGGATTGAACCCAGTATATTTGCCTTGCAAGACGTGTATGATACATGCAGGATGGTAATGACTATTATACTCATTTATTTGACAAAGCAGGAGCGGGAAATGAATACGTTTGTGGTAAAATGTCATTCTACCGGATAGGGGTCCCACACAGCGAGTGGTCCGCGTATTGATCATCTTCCGATACTACCAATACAATATATGGATATTGTTGATGTGCGCACCTCTGACAAACCAACAGTTGTTATTTTATCCTCTCTCCAATTTTTAATAATCTACTTGTTCATTTCCTATTAACATCTGAATATTTCTTGCTGTAACGTTTTTCATCTCCACTTCTAAAACTTTAGTAAGTACTTACTTCTTCTGTTCTTTCAAGCCAGGTTAGCGATGAGCATGCCTTGCCATGCTTGTTCTTACTCTGTGTGCAACAGGTTTAGCCTCATCCTCCAGTGAGAGCTTGTAACACATGTATTTTATTTGCCAAAAAGAAGGTGATGATTAGTAATTTACGAAAGGGGCTATACACTGTATGGAGATAGTTGCCAGCCAGGGGACCAAAAATAAATAAAGTATCAGTCACAGGGTATCGACATGTTATTGTCATTAAAAGGTTTTCATTGGCACTGGCCGATGACATATTATTCACGGAAATCGTCCGATAGTGATTGGTGGCTGTTTGATCTGACAAATCCCTAATAGTTACATTTGATCTGAATTATTTAGCAAAGTTAAACCAACAAGGCGAACAGGATAAGATAACAGGTGATTGGCAAGAGCACACTAAATGCTAAAATAATCGCTGAAAGTTAGGGTACTATTTAGATGTGACCTACTTGGAAACCAGCAGCACTGATTTTAGATTTATGTCTCAATGCGATGACAAGCTGCTAGCATTTCTTGAAGCGCATGAAGGCCAAAGACGTTGTTCATCTCAGCCGCTTTTTGATTGAAAATATGTCCCTGTCTCAGAGACTCACCTCAAACTGTCAATCATGTGAAACTTTGTTTACTCAGAACATTTGGACAAACTTGTTTGCCAACACTGAAGGACGTCCGGTGAAGGACAGACCGAGTTGTTGGACTCACATAAATAAAAATAATGACGCCTTCACGACTGCAACACGAGCTGATGTTTACTGCCTTCGTGTCGTGTCCAACAGGATACTTACCAGCACTAAAACCACTGTGCTTTTATTCTAAAAGGAAAAGTATCAAAACTTGAACGTGAGTATCCTCAGCTTTAATTTTTACAACAGTATCATACCATAATTAGGAATGACAGATATTTTTGGTCCAGTTTGACTTTCTTGCTGCTTCATTTGATGGAAAAATGATCTACAAAAGGTTGCTGACTTTTATTGAAGGACTTGACATGTATTTGTCTCAAAGTTTTGATGTCCTTTGCAACACATTTCACAGTGTTTACCATTAAACATATTACTTTTATGCATTTTGTTTGTCGTGGCACACCACAAATACATTTGGTGAAGGAAAACTTAATTCCTTCTAATGCCAATATTAATCTATTTCTTCAATATCCTAACTTTTAAAGCGTCACAGAAACACATACATAGACAAGTCCCAGATTCACTGGAATCACTGCATGTCTCGTACCACACTTTTAGAATCGAGTGGTTCTTCATTCACTCACTACAAACCACATGCGCAAAAAATATCTCCAAATTTTAAATGCAAATGTTGTCATGACAACAGCATTTGTGGAACGCACGTGTCATGGCCAATTATGGAGTTAGGACAATAGCATCATCTATCATCGCTTTGTCACAATACCAACACAAAGCATTGACCCTTTTTACAGTACCTTCAGAAATGACTGACACTTCATACAGTACCTTCAAAAAGTATAAAAAAACTTTTATTGTACCTACAAAAAGTACTGACACTTTTTACAGTACCGGCAAAAATGTATTGGTGCTTTTTACAGTGCCTACAAAAAGTATTTGCCCTTTTCGCAGCACCTTCAAAAACATGGAAAGTTTTCCATCTAATGATGGAGGGAGTTGTATGTGAAGCCTGTAGGGAGAGCTCAGGTGTAAAAGTGCTTGTTGTGCCTCACCTTGAATGCTGAGCATCTGTCCAAGTTTCAAGGCAGCTCCTCGGACTTTGCACAATGTCCTCACAATGCGTTCGGCGTTTGCCTCAGACAGAAAGGGACTGGAGTCCAGGATCGACTTTTTGTTCTCTCCTACAGGGAAAAAAATTACGTTACAGCCATTTTTTTTAAAAACGTTAAAGTGTTAATGGGCAGCCAGGTTGATTATTATAATAGGGGATTTAACACACAAGCAGCCTGACGGGAATACTGCACACAAACAAAGTGATGTGCAGGTTCAGCAGATCGGCTAATGTTTGTTTATGTGGATAGAAGCATGTAGAAGCTGCAAGTAGCGACTTGCACGAAGGTACGTCTGGTACTGTACTTTTCTTTATCCACAACCTTACTTCCAAACCACTTCCAATTTGACAGTTAAGCTTGTAGGAACTTGTATTTATTGTGCGCGTGCATGCGTGTAGTACCTGCTGTAGCATTATGTCTCATGGTCTTCTTAGCGACCTCTGCCAAGGCTCCAATGCCCAAACCGACAGCCAAACCTGACATAAACACATGCAAGCACGTTATGCATTTGAAGGCTACAAATTGCATTCCAAAGCAACAGGTGGCACTATCATAAACAAAAGAAAGGTTGTTACTGCCAGCCAGAAGCTTGACATGGTTCCAGAAAAAACAACCATAAATAGAAATTGTTGATATGAATATGGAGTTATTCCCGTGACAAAATAGGGATTGGCAAAAAAATTTTATAAAATGTATTTCTCTGCAAATATTCAAAGCAACATTTTGGAAACAAGACAAAAAAAAAGTTTATAGATACTAAGATTGTAAGATTGATTTAATCTTAAACTGAATGAAATAAAATAAAAAAGGTAAAATCATTGGAAAGTCATTTCGAAAAAAATGTTTTACTTATTTTCTATATTGCTTGTCATTATGGTAACAGGTAAGCTATTTCAACTGACTTAGGGCAAGATTTGGGATAAATATTTTAAAGCAATTTAGATGTAATACCAATATAATTTTCCATTATATTTTATATGCAGGGACTGAATGTGGTTTCTTTGTGGATTGCACTGCATATACAGTATATTGTATTATTAAATAAACTCATGATTCCTTTCGATTCAGATTTTTAGGTTGGCGATTCTGGATTAATAATCGATTCTTGATTTAAACTGATTTTTGATACATTTGGTATACAGAAAGCAGGTTACAGGTTGCAAAAGCTGCACTTGGCTGCTGAAATATGACTTGCAGAGAGTAAGCGCAAAAGATGGCCTAAAAATTATTTTTTTTAAATAAATTCTGGAAAATTTTGAATCAATTCAAAATCTTACAAAATAGGAATCTGGATGTGAATTGATTTTTCCATGGCACCCCTAATTATTAGTATTATCACATAGTGCTTCAAACTTTGTAACTTCCCTCTATTGAGAATTTCTTTTTCCAAATGTATATATTTTCTATGTGTTTTTGGCCGAAATTAAGCACTTTCAAACATAAAAATCACTAAATAAAGTAAAAATAACAATACTACAGTAATATCGGCCATTAGATGAGACCAAACAATCAGAGCACGCTGTTCAGTATTGTGGCCACTGATTGGCTCAGCCTCAGGAAGCATTAATGTGTTAGATTAATTGAATACCGTAAAATTAGTATTTAGAAGGTAGTTAACAGTTATTTATGCTCTAGCTATAAAAATATTAGATTTACACAATAATTAATCATTCCTACTTCACGGATATTATTTTGCCACAGTCCGGGTCGGAACCAAATGGCAGTGGTAAACAAGGGTTTACTCTATTCTTAATAGTGTTTATTCAAAGGTCAAAATAAAGTAAAACGTTTTTTAATGTTTTTTCGACATAATTGAGAATATTCGCATGGTGCCACAGGGGTTAGTGCATGTCCCTCACAATACGAAGGTTCTGAGTTCCCTCCCGGGTTCGGGATCATTCTGTGTGAAGTTTGCATGTTCTCCCCGTGACTGTGTGGGTTCCCTCCAGGTAATCTGGCTTCTTCCCACGTCTAATGACATGCACCTGGGGATAGGTTGATTGGCAACACTTAATTGGCCCTAGTGTGTGAATGTGAGTGTGAATGTTGTCTGTCTATCTGTGTTGGCTCTGTGATGAGGTGGCGACTTGTCCATGGCGTACCCCGCCTTCCACCTGAATGCAGCTGAGATAGGCTTTAGCACTCCCCGCGAACACGAAAGGGACAAGCGGTAGGAATGGATGGATGGATGGATGGTCATCAACATTCATATACTTAAATTAAAATTAACAGTAGTGCACATTGATGTAAACATTGTGTTGCTAGGTGTGCTTTGCTAGGCTAGTATTGAGCAGCCAGAGATGGAGATACGCATTGTGTGTGTGTGTGTGTGTGTGTGTGTGTGTGTTTGTGATAGCACGTTCCTCCAAGGCTCCCCTCTACGTTACGTAACAAATTACATAATCACTAAGTCATAAATGCGCAAAGCAACAAGAACAGGAAAGCAAAAAGGACGTCATGTGCTTTTTTGTATCTTTTCATGCCTGTCCATAATATTGTTGACCACAAATAACTTTTTTCTTCTGCGTGAAAACGTTTATACTTTCCCATCCATGAGGACAACATCAATCACTCCCCCTACACATCAGAGGTGTGAGGTAAGCCTTTTACACTGAGGGTCGCATGTAGAAGGCTTTAATTAATTTGAATTTATCTGACATCCGGCTTCCTCCCACCTCCAAAGACATGCACCTGGGGATAGGTTGATTGGCAACACGAAATTGGCCCTAGTGTGTGAATGTGAGTGTGAATGTTGTCTGTCTATCTGTGTTGGCCCTGTGAGGAGGTAGCGACTTCTCCAGGGTGTACCCCGCCTTCTGACCAAATGCAGCTGAGATAGGCTCCAGCACCCCCCTGCGACCCCGAATGGGAAAAGTGGTAGAAAATGGATGGATGGATGCTAAAAAATAAGTCACTGTGAGACAAGATATGGTAAGAAATCAACACTGTGATCCCTTTTTTTACTGGCAAATGGTAAAAAAAATGCAAATGATGTATGCACCCATACAAAACCCTAAACATTTAATTTTTGTGTACAATGTGGTAATAAATGTTAATTTGTATGATGATTAAAAAAAAAAACTAAAAAAAATGTAACAATGATAACTGTGTTATCTGACTTCCGAGTCTCGTATGCATTCATTTCTGTTTTCCCTGGAATAAATCTTTGCCATTAAGTTGAATGTGTCAGTCTTGTATTTTGTTGAGTCCTACAACGTGTTTATACTGTAAGTATTGTACTTATTACCAACCATCTGATTGTAACGTGCATCTTAGTTGTAGTTTTTTTTACCAAATTTGGAGGTGTTGAAATCGCCATTTTAAATCATTGATGCTAATCAGTAGAAAGTATATGGCATATCCAATGTAAATTAGCATCAAGCTAGAGCATTTTGAAAAGTGGGGCCTTACTTTTAATAGCTTTTTATCAGGCATACTTGCTATGTTGGTATGGAAAATTGCAACATTATCTAGAGGCAGCCTGCTACAAATACTACCATTTGCCCACCAAGTGCTTGAGTTTGTGCCGAGTCTGCAACCGGACAGGAAGTCATGTGCAACAAAGGTTTCTAAACATGATACTGTTAGATTTTGCCTGAATCAGTACTCTGCAGTTAAAAAGTACAGAATTTGGTACCCATTCCTACACCTTGTTCTTACAATGTCAAAGAAAAATAGTGAGTGAATTCAGATGAGAGACAGTGCCCT
Source organism: Nerophis ophidion (assembly GCF_033978795.1). Classification (NCBI taxonomy): domain Eukaryota; kingdom Metazoa; phylum Chordata; class Actinopteri; order Syngnathiformes; family Syngnathidae; genus Nerophis; species Nerophis ophidion. The sequence continues at coordinate 48,282,819 of NC_084615.1, forward strand.
CTGCAAGGTTCATAACTGCAGCACTCTTTTCATCCCGCAGATAGCGCCATCAAAACACTTTCTACTTAAGTAACCATGAATAAAACTACTTATTTACCATTTAAAAGAGAATAAAAACATAATGTAAGTCTTTGACAGCTTTAAATCCTTCCAAACATATACTAAATGTGTATTCCGCTAATAGTTTACATAATTTACAGCTCAAACGTGCTTGTCTGTTTACCTAACGTGGCTTTGTGCTAAACACCACAGTGGCTGTTTTGTAGCGTGCATTAAGCCGTGAGAAAAAAACATTTCCACCATGTGGTGCACTTGTCTTAATAATAATAGCAGTCAAGGCTTTGGGGGAGCATGTTGTGTGTTCTGCGCTTCACAAGTAGAAAAGTTAGCTTACACAAACTCAAACAAAAAACAGGTCACCCTATGAATACTAATATTTAGACTTCAGACCATGTGTGTCAAATAGTGACCAATAGTACTGTAGTCTTGATATTTACACTTCATCTAGTCATATTTATGATTAAAAATGCTTAATTTAGGCAAAAAATGTGTGACATATGCTTTAATTTTTTAAAGCATATTTCAAATTTCTGCGATCGAGTGAAGCAGCACCAAAAACATGCACCTGGGGATAGGATGATTGGCAACACCAAATTAGCCCTAGTGTGTGAATGTGAGTGTGAATGTTGTCTGTCTATCTGTGTTGGCCCTGGGATGAGGTGGTGACTTGTCCAGGGTGTACCCCGCCTTCTGCCCGAATGCAGCTGAGATGGGCTTTAGCAACCCCTGTGACCCCAAAAGGGACAAGCGGTAGAAAATGGATGGATGGAGGGGGTGTGTCAAAAAATTAGTTTTTTTCCAACTCAAAGAGGTTTGGCCACTGACATATTCTGTTACATATTGCATAAGTTGCAGTTGTATTATGCAACTATTAATAATCCAATCGTTAATTAAAGAATAATAGATGGTAGTTTTTACTTTTTTTTGTGAGTGTACTATTGAATTTGTTTTGATCAAACAATTGTATGTAATAAAATATTAGAAAATCTACGGTTGTTTAAATATTGTGTTGATGTTGTCACACTGGACTCCTGTGCTTTTTACCTGATTAAAATGTACAGTTAATGAAAGTGATCGGTTTCGGCCAATTTCACACATGGTTGATTGGTATCGGCACCATAAAACCCTTATCAGAATATCCCCAATCCTCATGCATGCTTGTTTGGAGCGGCATGGCTCGGTTGGTAGAGCAGCCGTGCCAGCAACTTGAGGGTTCCAGGTTCGATCCCCACTTCTGCCATCCTAGACACAGCCGGTGTTCTTGGGCAAGACACTTTACCCACCATCTCCCAGTGACACCCACACTGGTTTAAATGTAACTTAGATAATGGGTTTCACTATGTAAAGAGTTTTGAGTCACGAGAGAAAAGCGCTGTATAGATATAATTCACTTTAATTGTTAGTGTCCTTGCTGACATGGTGCCGTGACAAATCTACAGTCGAGTGGAGTCCAGTACAGTAGTAAATACAGTGCGGTGGAAACGGGTGCAAGTCAGGCGTGATAAAATGAGCTTTAAAAACGTAACGTTACCTCCAAAGTTGGCGAGTCTGCTAAGTCGTGTCACGGGCACCTTCCTCTCTCGGGCTCTCTCACTCAGCTAGAATTCAAAAACAGGAAATTAGCGACGCATTCCTACAGGAGGACGACAAAGAAGGCTTCATCGTCACCATCTGCTTGTGCGGTTTCACGTCAGCCCTCTTGCTCTCTCTGGCTTTTTCCAGGTCTTCGGCCGTCAGCCCGCCGACGGAAGACGGATCTTGATGGTAGCCTCGCTGTTGCCCCGCTGACTGTTGGCTGCAGACTCGAAGCCAAGCATGGTTTTCTACAATTTGTCTGCGGCACAAAAAGGAACATAAAAACACCAAAATACAAGTTTGGGCTGTGTTGGCTGTGTCGTACCGAGCGTCATGGTGGTACGATCTCGTCTGGCCTGCGCCAAACTCTCTTGGAGGATCCTTGAAGCCCTGGAATAACCCGCCAGCGGCGCTCTGATTAGACGCAGCCTCATTAGCACTGCCTTGCTCATCTGCCATGAATTCTTCCTCGTTGAACTTGGACGCCGCAAGTTCATCCTGGGGAATGTCAAACTCCAGCGACGAGGTTTGCTGCTGCCCTGACATCTCCTTTGTTGACCACAAAACATCAGCAAAACAAATACTCAAAATGATCACCTTCTAAAAGAAACACACCTGTGCTTTCATCATTGCCATAGATAGGCCTTGCTCGGCCGCCGATTGGAAGCTTTGGACTGCAGTGCTGACACCTGAAATACCTTTTTTTTTTAAGGAAGATATGAAAAAAGGACAATAAATCATCAATTTATGAAAATTTGGCAGTATTTTTCGATGAAAATGTTTAATTTATTCCTGTTAATATTGCAACATTAATCCCTTTTCCCAAAACAGACTATTTGCAGCTATATTGATGACATCATATGATTTGGACCATTAGCCAACAGACAAGTGGATGTAATGACTATTGACACTTCGGAACACAAAAAGTGAGTGCTTTTTGTAAGTCATGGAAGGTGCAACAGCAGCACCCACTGCTTGTTGAGAAAAGCAATATTTCATGTTCACCTCCAAAGGGTCCAAGACCATAAAAAGTGGCCATTCGGAGAAAGAATATGAAAATTTTTCTGAATACTATAGCAACATCTAATAATATAGCAAAACTAAGTTGCTCAGTCAGCATCACTCATCCCTGTTGCTGAATCTTCTTATTCTCTGGCAGACCACAAGTCCATCCATCCATTTCTACCGCTTATTCCCTTTGGGGTCGCGGGAGGCGCTGGTGTCTATCTCAGCTACAATCGGGCGGAAGGCGGGGTACACCCTGGACAAGTCGCCACCTCATCGCAGGGCCAACACAGATAGACAACATTCACACTCACATTCACACACTGGGGCCAATTTAGTGTTGCCAATCAACCTATCCCCAGGTGCATGTCTTTGGAGGTGGGAGGAAGCCGGAGTACCCGGAGGGCCATAACCACCCTGAACGGACTGCCCCATTGACCCTCATAACTGCCTTCGCCGGTGCAATAACCCATTCCACCAACAACCCTGTTTTTTTCATGAAGATATTCATGTATATATTAATTTCACCCACTGAGTGTACATTTGTACAGAGTGTATAGAGTCACATTTGTACAGAGTGTATAGCAACACATTGTTTTCTTGCATGCACACATCGCACTGAATGGAATGGCCTCAATCTCGTTGCCCTCCGTAATAACAATAAAGCTGATTCTGATTCTGAACCCACGCAGTCACGGGGAGAACATGCAAACTTCACACAGAAAGATCCCGAGTACGGAATTGAACCCAGGACTACTCAGAACCTTCGTATTGTGAGGCAGACGCACTAACACCTCTTCCACCATGCTGCCCCAGACCACATGTGTATGAGCTAATTTACGCTGCTACCTACTGTACAGAGTTGGAACAACAAGCTAAATTCACAAACAGTCCCATTATAATGGGTTATTGAACAACGGCGAACCATAGCCAATTTATTGGTGGCAAGGTCGCTATGAACAACATACCGAACACCAAACTTTTTTAAGGATTAGAATTAGAATCATCTGTATTGGCCAAGTATGTTTAACATACAAGGAATGTGACTTATGCCGAATACTACCTCATACATAGTTAACTTTTCAAGATTTTGCTCATATATATATATATATATATATATATATATATATATATATATATGTATATATATAGCCACATTTGACTAACTGCACTAGAGCAAGCCCGGTCACAGGCAATTACAGAGCCTGCTAGCCTGGGTATGGAGTCAGTTAAGTTAGAACTAGCCAGCGCCAGGCTGGATAATCCCTGTACACATAGCAATTTTCTTAGAATAATACACAACTCACATAATGGTTTTTCTGCTATGACTATGACCACATCAGAGTTAGACATGCATTCTACTGAGGTGGCAAATTATGATGAGTTAGGTTTATCGCAGCACCAAGTAGACAATCTGAAAATTCCCGTCGTATCAATTCCTAGATATGGTCGTAATTATTTTAAGTGCACTGCGCATAATAAACGCAACATTATTAATATTGCTACTACGGATAATTTTATCAACAACTCCTTAAAACAGCCCACTACCTATAATATGGGCTTTCTAAACATCAGATCTTTATCTCCCAAAACGTTATTAGTTAATGAGGTCATTAGAGACAACAACCTTAACATCATCGGTCTTAGCGAAACCTGGCTTAAACCAGACGACTTTTTTGCGATAAATGAGGCATCTCATCCTAACTATACGAATGCGCATATTGCCCGTCCCCTTAAAAGGGGAGGTGGGGTCGCACTTATATACAACGAAAACTTTAACTTTAGTCCTAACTTAAATAATAAATATAAATAGTTTGAGGTGCTTTCTATGAAGTCTGCCACACCGCTGCCTCTGTGCCTGGCTGTTATCTACCGCCCCCCAGGGCCCTATTCGGACTTTATCAGTGAATTCTCAGAGTTTGTTGCTGATCTAGTGACGCACGCCGATAATATAATTACAATGGGGGACTTTAATATCCATATGAATACCCCATTGGACCCACCGTGCGTGGCGCTCCAGACTATAATTGATAGCTGTGGTCTTACACAAATAATAAATGAACCGATGCATCGCAGCGGTAATACGATAGACCTAGTGCTTGTCAGAGGTATTACTGTTTCCAAAGTTATGATACTCCCGTATACTAAAGTAATGTCCGATCATTACCTTATAAAATTCGAAGTTCAGACTCATGTTTGGCAAGCTAATAATAATAATAACTGCTATAGCAGCCGCAACATTAATGCTGCCACGACGACGACTTTTGCTAGCCTACTGCCCTCGGTAATGGCACCATTCCCAAAGTATGTGGGCTCTATTGATAACCTCACTAACAACTTTAACAACGCCCTGCGCGAAACCATTGATAGTACAGCACCACTGAAGTTAAAAAAGGCTCCAAAAAGGCATACGCCATGGTTTACTGAAGAAACTAGAGCTCAGAAATTATTATGTAGAAAGCTGGAACGCAAATGGTGCACGACTAAACTTGAGGTGCACAACAGACTGGTCAGTTTTTGAAAACCCAGACTTGGAGCAGTACACAGAAGCAGTCCTGGGGTACATCAAACACTGCATAGACACTGTCACAGTGGACAACCGCATCCGAGTCTACCCCAACAGGAAGCCCTGGATGACAAAAACAGTCCAGGGCTTACTCAAAGAGAGAGACAGTGCCTTCAAAGCGCAGGACCTGGCACTCTACAGTGCTGCCAGAGCCAATCTGAAGAGAGGCATCAGAGAGGCAAAAGCCGAACACAGGAGGAAAATGGAAGCCCACCTGCAGAGCAACAACACCAAGGAGGTATGGAAAGGAATAAAAGACATGACCAACTTCAGACCCAGTAACCCTTCGGCTGACGGCGACGCCTCTCGAGCGGGGGAGTTAAACAGCTTCTTCGCCCGATTTGAGAGAAAAACACCTGCAGCCGTCACAACACTCCCACCCAACACCCACAGCAGCTGCATCCTTGTACTGGAGGAGCATGAGGTGAGACGCACGCTGAAGGCAGTGAACCCGAGGAAGGCTACGGGCCCAGATGGAGTCCCGGGACAGGTACTAAGAGACTGTGCAGACCAGCTGGCCGGAGTATTTACGAAGATCTTCACCCAGTCCCTCTCCCAGGCCGTCATCCCATCATGCCTGAAGACCTCCACAATAATCCCGGTGCCGAAGAAGAACTCTGTCAGATGTCTGAATGACTACCGTCCAGTTGCACTTACACCTATAGCTATGAAGTGCTTCGAGAAGCTGGTACGGACCCATATCACCTCAGTCCTCCCTCCCGAGCTCGACCCACACCAGTTTGCCTACAGAGCCAACAGGTCCACAGAGGACGCCATCGCCACAGCCCTACACTCCTCCCTGGGTCACCTGGAGACGGGGGGGAGCTATGTGCGGCTGCTTTTTGTGGATTATAGCTCGGCATTTAACACCATTATTCATGATAGACTGGTGTCCAAACTGTCAGACCTGGGTCTCTCGAACTCCATCTGCATGTGGATTAAGGACTTCTTATCCAACCGCCCCCAGAGGGTGCAGTTGGGTCGCCACATGTCATCAAGCCTGCACCTCAGTACCGGCTCTCCACAAGGCTGCGTGCTGAGCCCCCTTCTCTACTCCATCTACACATACGACTGCACACCTGCCCACTCCAGCAACTCCATCATCAAATTTGCGGATGACACCACCGTAGTGGGGCTCATCTCGGAGGGAGACGAGGCTGCATATCGGGATGAGGTGGAGAAGCTGTCGGATTGGTGCAAAGTCAACGTTTTTTATCCTGGAGCACCAACACCACGGCTACCATCAAGAAGGCACACCAGAGACTGCACTTCCTGAGAATACTCAGGAACAACCACCTCTCACAGGAACTGCTGGTGTCCTTCTACCGGTGCTCCATTGAGAGCATCCTGACCTACTGCATCTGCGTGTGGTTCAGCAGCTGCACGGCCGCAGAGAGAACGGCGCTCCAGAGAGTCATAAAGACCGCCCAGAAGTTAATCGGATGCCCCCTCCCCCCCCTGGCTGACCTGTACAGCTCCCGCTGTCTCAGGAAAGCACAGAGCATCCTGAAAGACCCATTCCACCCCGGGCACAGCCACCTGGAACTGCTACCCTCAGGCAGACGCTACAGGGTGCTAAAAGCGAGCACCAATAGACTAAAAAATAGCTTTTACCCAAGAGCCATAGTAGCATTAAACAGGCACTGAGTGAGCACAATATGTCCATCATGTCCTCATGTGTAATGTTTAAATGTTTTTCTATTTTTTTGGACTACAATGTGCAATAATGTTTTATGTATGTGTGTATATGTATTCATATGCATGCAGATATGCATCTGTGTGGATACATATACATAGATACATCTGTCATCTCTATCTTTTTTTTTTTTTTTTTTTTTTTTTTTTACTATTTATACTACCATATTGTATATGCACCTTAGGAGGAGCTGCTCCAATTTCGTTGTTCTTTGAACCTGTTCATTGCAATAATGACAATAAAACTCTATTCTATTCTAAGCATGGAGTGATAGTTTAATAACTTATAAACGCATGCTTAACTTAGCTAAAACTAATTATTACTCAAATCTCATCCGCCTTAATAAAAACGATCCAAAATTTTTGTTTAGTACAGTAGCATCGCTAACCCAACAAGGGAATCCTTCCAGTAGCTCCACCCATTCGGCAGATGACTTTATGAAGTTCTTTAATAAGAAAATTGAACTTATTAGAAAGGAGATTAAAGACAATGCGTCTTAGCTACAACTGGGTTATATTAACACAGATACGACTGTATATACGGCGGATACTGCAAATATCCAAAATAGTTTCTCTTGTTTTGATGAAATAACATTAGAAGACTTGTTACAACGTGTAAATGGAATAAAACAAACAACATGTTTACTTGACCTACTTCCTGGGAAACTTATCAAGGAGCTTTGTGTATTATTAGGTCCATCAGTGCTAAATATTATAAACTTATCACTTTCTCGGGCACTGTTCCCCTAGCATTCAAAAAAGCGGTTATTCATCCTCTCCTTAAAAGACCTAAACTCTATCCTGACCTCATGGTAAACTACCGACCGGTGTCTCACCTTCCCTTTATTTCGAAAATCCTCGAAAAAATTGTTGCATCGCAGCTAAATGAACACTTAGCGTTTAACAATCTATGTGAAACCTTTCAATCCGGTTTCAGGGCAAATCACTCTACTGAGACAGCCCTTGCAAAAATGACTAATGATCTATTGCTAACGATGGATTCTGATGCGTCATCTACATTGCTGCTCCTCGATCTTAGCGCTGCTTTCGATACCGTCGATCATGATATTTTATTAGAGCGTATCAAAACACGAATTGGTATGTCAGACTTAGCCCCCTCTTGGTTTAACTCTTATCTTACTGACAGGGTGCAGTGCATCTCCCATAACAGTATGACCTCGGACTATGTTAAGGTAACGTGTGGAGTTCACCAGGGTTCGGTCCTTGGCCCTGCACTCTTCAGCATCTACATGCTGCCGCTGGGTGACGTCATACGCAAATACGTATTAGCTTTCACTGTTATGCTGATGACACCCAACTCTACATGCCTCTAAAGCTGACCAACATGCCGGACTGTAGTCAGTTGGAAGCGTGTCTTAATGAAATTAAACAATGGATGTCCGCTAACTTTTTGCAACTTAAAGCCAAAAAAACGGAAATGCTGATTATCGGTCCTGCTAGACACCGACCTCTATTTAATAATACAACTTTAACATTTGACAACCAAATAATAAAACAAGGTGACTCGGTAAAAAATCTGGGTATTACCTTCGACCCAACTCTCTCCTTTGAGTCACACATTAAAAGCATTACTAAAACGGCCTTCTTTCATCTCCGTAATATCGCTAAAATTCGCTCCATTCTGTCCAGTAAAGACGCTGAGATCATTATCCATGCGTTTGTTATGTCTCGTCTCGATTACTGTAACGTATTATTTTCGGGTCTCCCCATGTCTAGCATTAAAAGATTACAGTTGGTACGAAATGCGGCTGCTAGACTTTTGACAAGAACAAGAAAGTTTGATCACATTACGCCTGTACTGGCTCACCTGCACTGGCTCCCTGTGCACTTAAGATGTGACTTTAAGGTTTTACTACTTACGTATAAAATACTACACGGTCTAGCTCCATCCTATCTTGCCGATTGTATTGTACCATATGTCCCGGCAAGAAATCTGCGTTCAAAAGACTCCGGCTTATTAGTGATTCCTAAAGCCCAAAAAAAGTCTGCGGGCGATAGAGCGTTTTCTGTTCGGGCTCCAGTACTCTGGAATGCCCTCCCGGTAACAGTTCGAGATGCTACCTCAGTAGAAACATTTAAGTCTCACCTTAAAACTCATCTGTATACTCTAGCCTTTAAATAGACCTCTTTTTTAGACCAGTTGATCTGCCGCTTCTTTTCTTTTTCTCCTATGTCCCCCCCTCCCTTGTGGAGGGGGTCCGGTCCGATGACCATGGATGAAGTACTGGCTGTCCAGAGTCGAGACCCAGGATGGACCGCTCGCCTGTATCGGTTGGGGACATCTCTACGCTGCTGATCCGCCTCCGCTTGGGATGGTTTCCTGTGGACGGGACTCTCACTGCTGTCTTGGATCCGCTTTGAACTGAACTCTCGCGGCTGTGTTGGAGCCACTATGGATTGAACTTTCACAGTATCATGTTAGACCCGCTCGACATCCATTGCTTTCGGTCCCCTTAGGGGGGGGGGGGGTTGCCCACTTCTGAGGTCCTCTCCAAAGTTTCTCATAGTCAGCATTGTCACTGGCGTCCCACTGGATG